>NC_056522.1:159308186-159472617 GCF_019175285.1 Sceloporus undulatus | reverse complement strand
GGATTGTATAGAGGATGGGCAGTAATTCCTGAAGCGATGTGGAAGATGTCCCCTAAAATTGAAAAGCCTGAATAACATTGTTCCAGATCAACATGAGAGATCAGATGCCTCTTCAGCAAAGTATTCTATACAGAATGGGGGAGAAATCGTATAGGGTTGTATTTTTACAACTCATGATTTCTGGGGAACTGTTTGCAAGCCTGGAAGATACATGGGTCAATTCTACCCCTTTCAAAACATATATACAAGTAAGAAAAAAGTAGAAACGAAAGCAAGAACAAAAAGGACACTGGTCAGAAACAATGAAAGATGATGTTATAAGTGATGCCCTACAACCGCAGAAGAACCAAAGGATAGGAGGATTCTTCTCACTCATTTCTTCAGATATCCACAGGCAAGAAACACACTTATTACTGTTCCTCCCTCTTCCTCATCAACAACTTGTGGCATATTATGTATTATCAACAATTTACACACAACTCTTCTGGATTTTTCTTTCTCTCTTAAGAACTAGGAACAGATTCTACTAACAAGATAAATAAAAAAAGGACCAATTTTGCATTCAATGTCAGTTAAGTGCAAAACTTTAGTAAACTTGTCTATCAAACAACGAATCATTTCAGTCTTTGTCTGTTCCTCCTTTCATACAGAGAAGAGCTGAAGCTCTGTATCAACTTTTTATCCAAGTTTTAAATATGGGATACAGAGCTGATATTTTGTTTGCACCAGAAAAAAACAGACCCTTGGAAGCCACAAATAACCCTTGGCAAAGTCTTCTGGGTGGACAAGAGAAGAGGTGCCTTCCACTCTTGCTTAACTAAAATTTGGAAGACTTCCTTTGAACTCAATATGCAACAACAAGATTCATACTGTCAAATTATTTAACAGCAATAGGACTAGCTAAGTTTTGCAAATTTTGCCTTGCTGTGTGATTTGACAACTATTTTGAATAAAAGAATGTGACACAATGGGAATTTTTATGATTATACATACATACATATATATATATATATATAGAACTTCCTGCTCAAGGAAGATTTTTGCCACCAGGGAAAGACAATTTTATTCAGATGAGCATTTGGTATCTAACCAAGTGTGCAGCTGAAGGGGAGTCGAATCAGTTGGCTGCTGGCTGTGTCTTCACTGTTGTGTTTTAATCACGTTTGCATATATGATATTTTAACTAAGATTTCATTTTAATCTGTATTTTGGCCGCTATGCACACCATTTCTTGTTATAAAGGTGAGGTTATACATTAATGAAACAATAAATATTCTATGCTAGATGTTATTGTGAAACAGTCAACAGTACCTATAGCATTCCATTGGTGAAAGGAGATTAAAATGCATGGGGTCTCTTCTTAAACTGCAATGCACCTACTTGGTTTTGGCAGAAACAGATTTCAGCTTCAGCTGCCAAAGTAACGCAGGAAACCTCAAATGACTGTGATATATAAAATAGTGATTGTTGGTATTGTAAGTTGGTCCACCTCGAGCCAAATTTCACTTTAGCTATAATTTCACTGGTTAGCCCTATTTCAAGCTCTCATATATAATCTTTGAATATTATTATTAATCTATCTGACAAGGTACTGACAATGCTTATAAGAAAACATATATGAACTTGTGAAGTGACCTCAGTTCTTTCAAGCACTAAGTATTACTACACTTATAGGAAATACTTGGAAAACTTAGGGAAAGCTAATAATGCTTGAGGTGAATGTCTGAATGACACTTTAGCTGATATTTGTAATTCTAACATTGTAAATATCTATGTATTATTTCAGCGACAAAATATGAACTATAAAAGCTTTCGGCCATACTTGAATTTAACTGCCACAAATAAGAAGACTATAGTAATATGGATACATCCATCTACTTGTTTTACCAATAAAATGTATCTCAATGAACCCCTGACCTGAATGCAGTGGGACTTGTATGTATCTTCTAATGGAAACACAGGTATGTGCATACCTATTTTCCTCTCTCTACTACCAAATGATTTCACCAGATGGCTGTAAACACAAGACTGGGGATGCATCTGTGCATTCCACAGCTTACAGAACCTATTCCCGCACTTGCATAAACAGCGTTCAGTGCAGTCATGCTGGCCACATGATCATAGAGTAGTCTCTGATGACGCTGGCTCTTCTTAGTAATGGCCAGACACAACTTGATAACCTTGTCAATAGAGAATACCTTTCCCTTTTTATTCCAGCACCCAGTTTCCATTCCCAACCAGCCATTCATTGGTTTTTGTCTGCACAGAAACTCAAACAACACCCCCCCCCACACACACCACACAATTGGTTTCACCATTTTCTTGCAGGGAAGGGGCTGTAACCAGGAGAGGAAAGAAAGGGACACTCAGAACCACCATGGCTGCTAGGCCCAGACACCCCCTTCCTCCCCCCCCCGCCTCTCCTACATTTATCCTTCTGTCCAGGAGGATTCCAAAATGTCTTCCATTTTGACATCACTAAGAAGCATGGATTATAGTTACAGGAGTGTTTTGAGCTTTGAGTTGTCAAGTCCTCTATTTTGCAGTGTTCATCTCCTTGGCACTGAGGACATCTGGTCACCCTGGCTTGGCTATGAAACGCCCGCTGGGTGACTTTGGGCAAGTGACATTCTCTCAGCCTCAGGGAATGGCAATGACAAACCCTGAACAAACTCACCAAGAAAACCCATGATAGGATCCCCTTAGGGTCCCCATACGTCAGAAACTCTTGAAGGCATACAAAAACAACACAGGCTAGGCCTTGGGACTACAACCTCACAGAACCTCTTGGGCCACCATGTCGATGGCTGGGGAATTGCTGGGACGGTAGTCCAGAAAGTCTATGGAGTTCTCTAAGCTATGCTTTCAGTATGAGAAAGAGGCAGTTATGAGCTTTTCTGACCCACTATATAGGCCTTCTAAGATCAAAGCTTGAAATTTTTTTAAAAAAATATAATATCCAAAAAAGCAAACCTTGATTTGCCATTTGATATAAGAGATATCTAATGGGACTTGAGCATTCAGGGATGGTGGCATCCATGGGGGGTGGGTCCTGGAACCAATCCCAGAGGATACCAAGGCATCCGGTAAATATGGGAGGCAAGATTGGGAATTACCTTTTTGATTACAACTCCACGAAGTTGTAGTCTAAGAAGCAACTATTTCAAGCTCCAAACAGACCCTATTTTCTCCTGCTTCTCCCACCCAAAAAGGAAAGCTGCTTGGACAGAGTTGGTTTGAGGTGAAGAACAACCAAGTTGAGAATTCAAAGATATAGCTGTGTTAAGTCTGTGGAATCATAGAATCAAATGTTGGAAGAGACCGCAAGGACTATCCAGTCCAGCCCCATTCTTGCATGCAGGAACTCTCAATCAAAGCATCCCCATTGCCAGATGCCATCCAGCCTCTGTTTAAAGACTCCAGGGAAGGAAGGAGTGTATTCCAATGTCGATCAGCCCTTACTGTGAGGAAGTTCCTCCTAATGTTGAGGTGGAATCTCTTTCCTGTAGCTTGCATCCATTGTTCTGGGTCCTAGTCTCTGGAGCAGCAGAAAACAAGCTTGCCTCCCTCCTCAATATGACATCCCTTCAAATTTAAACAGGGCTATCGTATCACCTCTTAACCTTCTCTTCTCCAGGCTAAATCCCCAGCTTCCTGAGTCTCTCCTCAATAGGCATGGGCTTCCAGCCTTCACCATTTAGTCACCTCCTTTGACACATGGCTCCAGTTTCTCAATGTCCTTTTAAAATTGTGGTGCCCAGAATTGGACACAGTATTCCAGGTGGGGCCTGACCAGAGGAGAATATAGTGGCACTATACTTCTCTTGATCTAGACACTATACTTTTATGATGCAGCCAAAATCGCATTGGCCTTGTAGCTGCTGCATCTTACTATTGACTCAATGGTCAACTTGTGGTCTACTTGGACTGCCAGATCCCTTCACACGAGTTTCATTCAGCCAGGTGTCCCCCATCCTATATCTGTGCATTTCATTTTTCTCCTAAGTGGCAGTACTTTACATTTCTTCTGTGTTAATTCATTTTGTTAGCTTTGGCCGAGCTTTCTAGTCTATTCAGATCATTTGATGTTGATCCTGTCCTTTGGAGTATTAGCTACTCCTCCTAATTTGGTCATCATCTGCGAATTTATGATTATGCCCCCAATTGTCCTCCAAGTCACTGATAAAGATGTTGAATAGCACTGGGCCCAGGACAGAGCCCTGTGGGACCCCACTGGTCACTTCAGTACAGAGAGAGCCTCTGAGACTTACTGAGGGAAAGAAGTTGGTCAAATGCACCTGAAGAAGTAGACCGAAGCCTAGGGAAGGTCATGCTGCCAACTCCTTTCTTCAGTGAGTCTCAAAGGTGCTGCAAGATCTCTCTCTATGCCACTTCTATAGGCCTTATATAGGTTTCCGTCCTCCAACCAGGAACAAGCCGCAAGCCTGATCAGAGGCAGCAGAACCTTTGGCAAAGGAGCATGAAAGACAAGACAGAGACAGAAGGGAAGCCAACGCCCCTTGCTCAATCAGGCCCCGCCCCCTTCCACGCAGCGCGCCCCCGACAGGCCCCGCCCCTCCCAGTCGCGCGCCTCTTTGTTCGCCTCCGAGGCGCGAGGAAGCCCCGCCCACTCCCGAGGGGGTGGAAACCGAAATGCCTTCCCATCACGCACCGCGCAGCCCCCTAATGGACAGGCGGCACGGTTCCCGAAAATACCCGGATGGAGGTGGCAAAAAAAGGGGGGGCGTCGAAGGACCCGAACGCGTTCGCCCCTCCAACCGACGGACCGGTTCCGTTTCCCCCCTCAGTCGGTCCCCTCCACCAAGGCCAGGCCTTTTCCCCAGCCTCAGGCTCCTCCGCTGCCATTGGGCCCCACCTTGTGTGGTAGTTGCGCCACAGACGAGCCTGCCGCCGCTTCCTCCCCTTCTCCAGTCGGATCCCCCTCCTCCTTCCTTCCTTCTTCCTTCGCCTCAGCCACCCCCCTTCCTCGGGAAACACAACAACCGCCCTAGACAGGAAGTGGACGTCACCCGTCGCCTGCGTAAGGGACGACGACGAAGCCTCCCTGGTGCCTCTATGGTTTCCACGCAAAGAGAGTCGCACTTCCGGTCATGAACCGGAAGTGGGGGGGTGCCACCATAGAAGTGCCAGAGGCTAGAGCGGCGCCAGGCACTGAGAAGACTAGGCCTCTGAATGCTTTTAGGCTATTATATATTTCAAGCCTGTTTGTCATATTTTGTGTGTGTTGGTGTGTATATATATATTAGAATATATATATATATATATATATATGCGCTTGGAGAGTGGGGTGGAATGTGTATACACACACACACAAACTCGCAAAGCGTGTATTATAATTAACTATATAAAAATATAATAATATAAGAATATTACTATAGATAATAATATATATATATAAGATAATATATATGTATATAATTAATAGTTTATATAGATATATTATTAAGTATATAATACTATTATCAGTATATAATTATAATAGATATAATATATTACTAATATATATATAATTACTATATATATTATATATTATATATAATATACTATTATTTAATTATATATATATATACACACATACATACTAGTAATATATAAAATATATAAAATGATATATATTTGCTTTGTGGGTTTGGGATATGTGATATAGTATACACACACACATAATAGTTATTTTACCATATTTTTTAAAAGTACACAAAACATTTTAAGATAAGAAACTGTGTTCTTTATATATTATTATTATTATTATAGCTTTATTTATAGAGGGCTGTAAATTTTACACATGCAACCAGTTAAAAGCAGAATAAATAAAATAAGCCTGCCTATTTATTTATTTTGAAAATAATTATAAATGTTATAACTGTTAATATAAATAATTGTAATATTTAGGAAATATTTTGTTTGTTGTTGTGTGACTTTCAAGTCGTTTTGACTGTGCAGCGTCCCTAAGGCAACCCTTTTGCAGGCTGCCCAAGTTCACTCAATTGGGTTCTCATGGCAGAGCTACTTCCAGTTCACATGTGCATATATACGTATTGAGAAAACTGAAATAGGAAAAGATCCACTATACGCAGGTGTGCCTCTAAGTCTTTTTTGACTTATAGCGACCCAAGGCTTTCTTGGCAAGATTTGTTCAGAGGACGTTTGCCATTGCCTCCCCTGAGTGTGACTCTTGCCCAAGGTCTCCCAGTGGGTTCCCATGGCCAAGCTGGGAACCACCTCCAAATCCTCTAGAATTTAGTTCAACACCCAAACCTGACACCATGCTGCTTCCTGGAATACAAAAACAACCACATAATTAAATATATAGTGCCCAAACTTACTACTTACTAATATAAAGAGGAAGGCCTTTCCAGTTGTAAACTTCTACATTGCCGTCATAAAAAAATGCTATTTGAAAACTATTTGTAGTCAGTATCAGTGGAGGACATTGTGCGGTGCATGCCAATTTGTCCTCTGTAGGGCAACCCTAGAGAGAGTTCCTAATATGTCTGTTGACAAAGGGAAATGGGAACTCTCTTGTTCAGTATCTTTTGAGTGATATCCATGGTCCAAAACACACCGCTTATAGTAGTCGAGTGAGAGGGGCACATGTGATGTACACATGTAGATATAAAGGCATGGGTTCCCAAGGGTAAAAAATTCTGAGTACCACTGGATAGCCTACTTCATTGATTCATCTGGGAAGTGACCACATCGGTGTGGCTGGTGGCTTCTGTGTAAGTGGAGCAGTGAATCCACTCTAGATTTCAAAGGACCTCCAAGGTGCCTAACTCCTTCCAAACAAATCCAACAAGTTAAAAGCACTCTTCAAAGTTATCCCAACCTGGATTCATCATCAGCTGCCACTGCTTCAAACAGTACTGGAACACACCTTGTATATAGTGGGTCCTCAGTATCCATTGTGGTTTGGTCCAGAACCCCCCGGATATTAAAATCAGGAGTGGGTAAGTAGTGCCTCTTGAGTTTGGATTGCAGCTCCCATCAGTACTAGTTATGCTGCCTAAGGCCAATGGGGATTGGGGACTAGCATTGGTGAGTGGCAGGTCGACCAACCTGATCTAGTTGGGATAGGATTGCATTGCATTGCAATTTGTAAAACAGTGCATTTCTACAAGCAGATGCCAAAAAGTTCTCAGCCCTACGCACTTTCCAAAGTCTGAGCGTAATGTTGCCACTATAGCTTCCAATTTGCAGGATCATAACTCTAATTTCTGATTATTATTACTATTATTATTATTTTCAGATCGTTGATAGAACCCTGCCAAGGCGAAGTGTGTAATTTTCAAGTGCTGAACTCTGGGCCATCATGCAGTTCCTGTTCCTGCAGGAGAAACCTTCCCAAAGGAAACCCATGAGTGTATGCTGCAAACATTACTTGGCAATGATAGCAGCAGCAGAACAGTTTTTCAAGGACCAGACATTAGATTTTTTTTGGGGGGGGGAAGGGTTAAAGGACCTTGAGAAAAAAATCTATCAAACTTTGGGGTGAATACTACAGTATGTGGAATAGAATATAAGTTTAATGGCTTTAAGTCATTTCCTTCTTGTTCAGATTGAGAACTTTTCAACACCCCCTCATATGGCAATGAATAAAGGGCCTTGTCAGGTTTGATTTCCATGCTTTTGCTCTAGGTAGGCCTAACATTGGAGTTAATGTATGCTTTTTTTGGTTACTGAACCACTGTGGCTAAGTGTAGCTTTCAGACAGTTTGTATCACTAGAATGTGAGATGGCCTTCTTCGCATTTAAACAGGATCTAGCTATCAATCTGAGTCATGTGAACTACCTGCACATAGAATATCAGGATGACGAGAGTCTGTGTGGTATAGTGGATGTAGCGTAAAGCATCAGGACGATACAGAGCCAAACAAATGCAAGCCCAAATTTCCCCAAAGACCTTCTTCCCATCAAGCTTGGGTTTCACACATTTTTCTTGTCTGTCCTCTCAAGACCCCTTCATGCCCCCTTCCTTTCTCCTATGCTCTAATCCCTCTTGGCTACTACTTTATGCTGTTGATTTAACTGCAAAGATACCTACCAAAAAGAAGTACATATAAAAACATGGGACACAAGTCAGTTATGTCCAAGCTGGTAGGCAAGTAGTGACCATAACTTCCCTACTGTCAGTGACCCACCTTCCTTTAACTGTTCTCATTTTGGACATTTGCCCTTTCTTCATCTCATTTACACCTTGCAATTTTCCTTCACTTCTGCCAAGTTCCTTACTCTCAAGCTCTCCCTCCTATTTTCATATATATGGCTGTATTTGTTAGACAATCTCATATTTCGCTCCAATTTCGATTGTGCTTTATCGTCTGTTCTGTTATTTTTTGTAAATTTTAATAAAATGTATCATTCTTCCTTCATGCCAATCACTACAAGTGTCCCTGTTGGCTTTCTCATCCCCTTAACTCAAAATACTTGCATCTTCTTGCTGGACTTCCATTAGCCTTGATTGGTGACAGTTAACCTAATTATGAAAATGTTATAGCAGTAAGCATGATTTCTGATTATGCTTGTGCTTACTCCTAGAGAATACTGCTTGCCATACAAGTTTTGAACTACATGAGGTCAATTGTTGACACAATAGATGTACGCAGTGGCTTCTGCTCATCAATTCTGTGTGATATGATTTCAGCATAGCTTCTGCAGAAGAGTCTATTATTGCCAGACATAGAATAACTCAGACCAAAAGTTCTCAGCTTTTGTTTTACCAAATGTGTTGGATTTCAGTGTCCAGAATCCATCACCTTGACTGTGCTGACTAGTGTTTCTGGAACTGAAGTCCAATGCAGCTGGAGGGCCAACAGTTGAGAACCACTGACTTAAGATGGTTTAAAAAGGTATAAGAAAAAATAAAACAGTATTTTAAAATTAAAATTGTACACACAGTATTGATTTTCTTTTCTGTCCTTATAGGCAGGGTTTAAGATACTAATCTCATAGTTAACATCTGATTTATTGTAGCACAAGTATTAAGAAGGTATTTGCACAGCATTTTAAAGAACAAAACAGTGGGAAGGATCTAAGGCTGGGATTTCAAGGTGTAGGATGGATAATAGCCATTTTGGTCTAAATTTAGTGGTTAGACCCAGCCTGAGTAGATCCATTCCATCAGTGGAAATGATCGAATCCCGAAAATTCTAGGTGAGACTAGCAACTGGATTTAGTTCTCTGTCTAGGCATTGCAACGAGCTGCTAAGGAATAGTGTTCAGACAAAACTAACGTGTTACGTTACAGAAGCTTCAAAAGAAGGCAGCTAAGGTTACAGAGCTTATGATAAACAGTGAGCAAGTGTCGCTGCAGCAAGTTAGTGATAAGTTAGCTTGAAAGCTGAGTTGACAGTCCCTGTCTAAGATTCCTTCCATGCTCTGCAGAAGTGCTCTAGTGCCAGTGCATGCTGCCATGGCCATGTAGCAGTGCGTAAGGCAACCAGGCAATGTTTCACTTTCATGCCAATTCACAGCTGGGAGAAAACAGACATTCCTTTCCTGAATCTGCAGAATACCTTAGCATTCTCTTCCAGCTGTGGAACTGCTGTTTCCACCCTCCTTCAGTTATTAAATGGCGACAGGTGTGCATATCAACACTGGGAAGTTGCCCTCAGGGGGTAACTGAACACCCAAATTTCATACACCAGTGAATGTCACTAGCCATCTTTGCCCCTGATTTACTCTTCCAAATAAGGAGATGGCTTACAGACAGAATGAACACAAGAACATCTAACAAAATTTACTCTTGACTTGTTTGATAGTTTATTGGCTTGACATTCTAACAATCTGAATCCAGTTAAGTAAAGTAAGCTGTTAAAATGATAAAACTACACAAAAACAGATTTTACACACAAGCTCCATTCACATCAGCTATGTGAAGTTACATCAAGAATATAGGATGAAATCAATTCTGAAAATGTAGGCCCCACTCTAAACACGTTACTATGGACCAAGTACTTCTAGGTTTAATGACTGTTTAGTAACTAATCTAGGATCTGAGTTGGAATACAAACATAAAAAAGGTAAATATTTACAATTTAGCCTTGAAATGCTCCTTTTGCTTATACTGAAGATGTATGGAAAGTACTAAATTAAAGTTGCAGGTAAGAGCTCAGAAACGTAATACTGGTCAGAAGAGTAAGAATTTGCTTCCTGCAAGATCAGGACAGAAAAATCAGGACTGAGATAATAGTTTTTTTTTTTTGTTGTTGTTGAAGCTGGCTATAGTTTTCCTATTCACTATCTAACACATGGATACTAAAGAAAATGTTTCCACATTTTTAAAAGCCACATAAAATTTCTAACACGTCTCAAAAATGAAATGAAATAATGAAAGTCCACTGAAAAACTACTAGCTGGACTAAAAAATGGAATGTGGAATGTTCCAGAGGGGAAAAAATTCTAAGTTTTAATATGTAACTGAAAAAAACCGCATTTAAAAAGATGTTTTTCAAACTCTGAAAAGCTTAATGCTGATAAAATTCTCTGGTCTTCACAAATTATGCAACAGTCCTTCAGAAGAATCAATTTAGACACAAATATCTACTGTCTTCCCCCCCCTTTTTAAACAAACAAAAGATTTGAAAATGCAGTTTGTTATAACATTAAACACATTAACAGAATTATACTTTTATTTAGTCTACTAAAATCTACGTAATATAGCATTTCATCAATTTTGCTGTATTGAGATAAACATTAAAAATAAAACAAGTTTTTCTTAAATTCTTAAGCCTCCTCTGCAGCAGCATTTAAGTCTTTTTTTTTCTGTTTCTGATCTTCAGCCATTTTGTCCATGTGTTTCTGTAAAGAAAAAAAAACAAGGAGAATTGAATTTAAGTTTTATGGAGTGCCCTCAAGTCATACTGTCCAATATTCTTTTTAAACAGTCGTCCATCCAACTTGGATTTTGTTTGGGTGAGGTGTCAGAAAACCCCACAGGTTCGGAATAGTTATGTTTGCCATATAATATGCCGAACTGAATGCTACAACCAGTACAGTGGGCCCTTGTTATCCGCTGGGATTTGGTTTCAGGACTACCCATGGATAACAAAATCTGTGGATGCTCAAGTCCCATTAAACAGAATGGCACAGTAAAACGGTGTCTCTTATATAAAATGGAAAATCAAGATTTGCTATTTGGAATTTATACTTCTTTGGAATATTTTCAAGCTGTGGATGCTTGAATCCATGGATAAAAAATCTGTAGATAAGGAGGGCCAGCTGTATATACATTTTACTGGGTGGGATCCAACTAGAATTAGGTAACCCGATGGAACTTTAGTTGGTTGGACTTAACTTGTATAATTAGCATGCACGACTCGTGTGAACAATTCCATATCAGCTAGCTGATGAAACAAATTAAGAGCAGTGGCACTCAGTTTCGTATTTGCCATTTAAGAGTTAAATATAAACTTTTTTAAAAATCTACCCATTTTCAGGTTTCAAAGATATTTTCTTCATCTGTAGAAAACAGAAGGTGCCTTGAGAAATTTTGCCTTACCTTCAGTTTTTGATAGTGTGTGAGGCTGCTGCAGTGGACCTTTTTCGCAGCATCTTCATTGGTGTAAAATAAAGAACACAATTTACAGTAAAACCCAGTTCTCGGCACCACATAGTTCACACCTAAAGAGAGAGAGACAGACACACAGTGGCAAATTTGATCCCAAGTATCTGAAGAATCAGCATCTTTATATTTTTAATTCTGAAAAAGGTAGGAAAAGCCAAGTTCTTCATTTAAAGAAATAATCTTCTACTGGCTACACATAATCTTGCTTTTAAGTGTTATTAAATCAAATGAGTCAGTCTGCTAGAAATTTAATAACACTGAAGATTTTAAAAATCCATCATATGAATTTCTGCCCAATTCAGATTTTAGTGTTCCAGTATGAACTGACTGATACAGGGCTCATCCAGATGGACTGGGGAAAAACCAAACAGAATCCCATTGTGAGAGAAAGGCAGGATATAAATCCTGGAAAACAAACAAACAAACAAATAAACAAACTTGTGCTTTCCAGTTTTGAAATTCTTTTTTAGGTGGGGAAGATCTACATGAAATTTGCACCATTCTTCAGTATTCCCAGGGAACTCTCAGCAGTTACAAGGACTGAATTTCCCAAATGAAAAGGAGCCAGACATGTCCTCTGAGTCAAAGGAAAAGACTGGGCACTCAAGGGACATGCCAGGATTGCAGCCACGCCAGCATAAGCTGGCAAAAAGTACCTGGATCAAGTTCTCAAGAGCAAAGTTTCCCTACGCCCAATCCACATTTGCCAGTGCCTACTTCTACAGAGAGATACCACTATGACCTTTGGAAAGATATTATAATCTCGAAAACTTAATGGGGACACTATTAGAAACTCTACAACCATTATTCAAAACCAGGAGATGTAATAGCCATAAAAATGTACAAGAAAGAAATAGCTTGATTTGACTGCCAATAGCTAGTACTATGTTAGTATTTTGTTACTGTGAACTATCTTGTTTGTTTGCCTATAGATTTGCAATCTGAGGAGGATTAAAAAAAAAATTTTTTTTTTAAAAAGAGACATGCCAGAAAAAAAGAGAGACAACATCATTCTCTGCAGTTAAGTAGGAGGCAGACTGCTGACAAGGATCACCTGCACAACTAGGTTAGGTTATAAATATGCCAGGACCTCCCATGGTCCAGCATGGTTGATAACCATCCTTCGCACTCTACTGACTGCCTGTTGCCTGGAATTCTGCTTGGACCTGGACTAATCTTTCAAATGCTCCCTTTGAACCTGTTGTACTGGCCTGACTAAAGCCTCCTGATGATTATACAACCACTGCTTTTGCTACCAATTATTTGGTGAGGCAAGTTCCCTTTCTCTTTCTCAGTCAGTGCTTAAAACACTAAGGATCTGGCTAGCCTCCCAAGGGCAAAACAGGCCAGTGTACATGGCTGTCTGTTTGTGTGTTATCGTGGGAGGTAGCTAAAATGGCCACCACCAAGAAACATAGCAACTGTTCCCAGGACAGCATATTCAACAGATATCAAGTGAGGGAGTGTTTGCAATAAAAACAAATGACGTTAATGCTTAACTAGTGTAATACTGCTAAAGCACATTGACAATAATTCCTGAATTATCTAAAAAGTGGAAATTCCTGAAAGGCAATTCCTGAAATGTTGCCTATGTTTAGATGTGACATATGACCAAGATGAGGGGGAGGAGAAAGAACAAAAGGGGGGGCAGTGAGGGAAGCCTAGGATATTTCAAGTTAGAGTGTGGATGCAAAACCATCAATATGTAGGTAAAATCAAAACAAAAAGAATTGGAAAGTCAATATTCAGGGACTTTTTTCCTGTCTGGATAAACCTACAGTTTCTATTGCAATGCCACCTTTTGTATGCTACCTAGGAGAAAATAATCTTACCAACAGGAACATTTGGTTGATATGGTCCAATTCTGTGTTCATCTGAGACTGCGCATCTCTCACTGGCAGTATCTTGCTCACTGGTACTTTCTTTTTTCTCTCCTTCTTGTGATACTGTGCCATCATTCATTTCAGATTGGTCTGTCTTCACAGTTTTGGCACCATTTTCCAGTGTCTCATTTCCCTGTTCTGTTTCTTCAGCTGTACCTTCAGTTTCATTGTTGTCAGTTTTTACAAGAGATTTAACCATGCCAGATCGACGTTGTTTCTGGTGATCTGAATCTTCTTCATCACCAACTTCATCAAGAGTGACAAAACCTTCCATGCTTCTTGGAAATCCACCTACATGCCTCTGGGGGTAAAAAGAAGTATTTGTTATTCTAGCTATCTGTTACGTTAGATAAGATTTTCTCACTAAGGCCTGAAACACATGGGCCAAATAAAGCACCTTCCGGGTGCTTTGGGGGCATAGCATTCAAACGACACATGCCCCCAAATCACCCGGAAGTTGCTCCAAGGCTGCCTAAGGTAGAACAAAGCTGGCACAAAAAGCTGCTCTTTCTGGAGACCCATTTGGGACCATGGCAGCAGGTGGGTTCAGGATTGCAATATCCAATCACTGTGGTCCCAGAGCAATCAGGGCAGGAGCAGCCTCTGGCTTCTCCTTTTGCCCCATCTGCTTCACCCCTAAGATCTATTTTATGAGCCTTCTGAATATAGTCCAAAGATACAATTCTAACATAGAGACACTCTCATCACTTCTCTATCTATGGGGCACCAGAAGAGAGAGGTTTGGGGTGCACTAGAACATCAATAGCTGTAGAATATATCACCAGAGACACACTGGAAGCTAGGTTAGGCTAAACTTTCCCCTATGCAACACATAGCAAAAACTGGATTCCCTAAAATGGTACACGACAAAACCATAATCAAGCACAAGACAGGAACACATAGGTGACTACTGCCACAAGTGACACATTCCTATGCAGGATGTTAGGACATCTGGCACAGTCCTTGTGTAGGACTCAATTCTTTTCTAGCTAGACATTACTACTCAGGTCAGGGTTTCTCAACAAGGATTCTCTGGAACTGCTGGGTTCCATAAAAGCTTGCTAGGGATTGTGCAAGACATTGTGATTATCAAGAACAACTTTGAGCTGTAGATAAAATTTTTAGGCAGGGTTCCCTAAGACCTGACAATTATTTCAAGGATTCTTCCAGGGTAATGAGGTTGACAAAGGTGGCACAAGTCAGTAACTCACAGTTGTGCTGTCACTAAAATGAGAGAGGTATAGATAGTAAAGTGGAGGAGCTAAAGGTAGAACTCAGAAGGTATAGGTTAGCAGCCAGCACCAGACCCTCAGCAAAAGACAGAAGCAGATGCAGTATTGGTCAGAAGATGAACGTTTTAAAATACTTTTAAAATATAGCTTGTTTGCTCTTTGTATTTTTTAAAGATGCCACAGAATTTTTAAAATTTTCTCCCTTTTCCTCCAAATGAATGACTGGGGTCGATGTAAAGGTAAGTGGATGCCACACACCTTTTCACCCAGCACAGAACCAAAGGCAGTTGTACTTACCCTTTCTGAATTAAGGTGACACTTTCCCCCAACGTACTGAGGCATTTCAAATATTATTCCTAATTTCTCTCCTCAAAACACCACTTTCAAGCTACTGCAGCTTTCAGCTCGCTTCCAGTAATTTCACTAAATAATCTACAGCACAGATGAGAATTGTACAAACCCTCCAGATGTTGGACTGTAATGTCCAGCATTCCTTACCATTTCCTGTACTGATTAATGCTGCAATAAACAATATCTGGAGGGCCACATTTATTCCGACCTCTGATCTAGAGCTCACTCAGTTATAGGGTATCATTGCTCTCTGAAGCCACCTGTGCCAGCGAAAGAAGCAACAGGGAGAGCACTCCTTCAGGGAGTCATGAGTACATTATTCCTAAATTTTTTATTCAAAGCCTGATCTGAACAACTTTGTTATAAACAGCATCTCTCTTGATGGGAAATATAAAACAGAACTGGTGGGAATGTAAATATTCTTGTCTATCAGGAGAAGGGATCAATTTTAGCAATAGCATTTTCTGCTTACTTTTTTCATTTTTTTCCCTGCTGTAGTAGTTGCAGCACCCTCTTCAGTTTTTGCAGTAGTTTCATCACCAGCTGCTTCCTTTTCTTCAGTAGTTACCTCGCCCAAATTTGCCACATCTGTATCTTCTGCTGCTGAACTGCCACTCTCTAGCAATGCTGTTGCTTCCTCGTCATCTACCAACAGCTCATCTTCAGATTCAAGTAAATGTGGTTCTTCTTGGTCTGCTTGTTCGCTGTCTTTTGTATCCTGCCCTTCTGCTTCATCTCCCTTCTCTTCTTTATCTTCAGTATCCATTTTCTCATTTTCATCAGACTTACTTTTTTTCTCCTCACTTCCGTAGTCTTTGCTATCTGGAGAAAGACCTCTCTTTCTATAAAAGAAGAAAACAAATCTTGTTTCTCCATTTGATGGTGTATTTTAAAACTATCACCTGAAACTTCTACAGTCTGCTATCTATAGAAAGAAAACAAAACAAAACCCAATCTTACTTACCCATTTTATGGTGCAAACAAACTAATTATCTGAGAGATTACCTTGGTTTATCTTTCCTCATCACATCTGCTCCTTTGTTGGGAATCTGAAACGAACATGATACATTTTATTAATTTGTACAAGGTAAGGCTTATGGGTTTGAGGTTCTGGATTATGCCTCATGATTATTCAAGTGAATGTTTCTATTCTTCAAGGATTTACAAAAGACAAATCACATAGTAACAGTTAAAAGCTTAAAGGTACCACAGTAGAGACATTTTGCACCTTCACAATCTTAATTATCTTGTGTTCACAATTGATGATAATTTCAATTAAATCCATTTAAATACCAAGTTCAAGTTACCCAACAAAATATAGAAAAGTCAGAGATGTGTGTGAACACTCCTGCAAGGCACAGCAGGTATGAATCACCTTCCATTCAGTTAACATTTCTAGACAATAGTACAAAAGAAAAACATAATATGTCCAGATGCATCACCAGCAGCTCTAATCTACATCTCCCAGCAGTCTAATTATGGTTTGAATATTTACTTGTCAAGTACCCTTTCCTTCCCTTGCAATGGCAGTCAGTATAAGAAGAAAATGCTATCCTGCTCACTAAGGAAACAGTCATGAACACTCAACACTTTGTATTATAACATTATTGACCAAAACAGTGCTAAACCAAAAGTGAGAATCATCTTGAACCATTGAACCAACACATGGTACCTACCCTTAATATTAATTTCTTGTACTTTTCTGACAAATCTACTTTCACACATCTTCCCTGGAACCAGAGGGCTTTGTTAGAACAGTGCTCCATCATTGCTTCAGCATCTTCTCTTGTCTCCATCTCTATGAAAGCCTACACAAGAGAGTTAAGAAGGTTTAGCCTATAGTCATTTTAACAATGAGTGGTGGGCTTCCTGTTACGCAACATCATATGAATTACCTGACTCTTCATTCTCATTAATATGTAGTTCTTTATTTTCCCATAGGGCTCGGCTAATTTGAGTACGGCATTGTCAGAATAGCCCGAATTTGGCAAATTACTGAGATGAATCACACGACCGAGTTCTTGTTTTGGAGGATCAAATTTTTGGTCAGGTTTCACTTCTGGTTTCTAAAAAAGCAAAATTAGTTGAGAAAAGATTTTGTTGAGCCATTATACCAGAAACCACAGCAAAGAATGCAGGAATTTATTAAACATTAAAAATGAAAATGTAGGATTAGATGAATTACCTTTATTCTTTTATATTTCTGTGATAAATGGACTCTCACAGGTTTGCCAAACACTAAGGCTGGTGCTGTTGAATAATACTCTACTACAGCTTGCGCATCTTCAGTGGTAGACATTTCAATAAATGCCTGAAATTGTACAATAGTTAAATTAAAGGAGGGCTGTGCATATGATACACTGTTGAGTATATATCAAATGTGGTCTGTATGTGCAGACTACATTTACTGCACTGCACTATCTATGTGAAATATTTTTGCATGTTAAAAATATAAATGTGTTTTACCAGGAACATGCAATTTCTTTAGTGCTGAAAAATTTTGGAGCTTATCAGAAGCCTTGCTCAGCTGGCCATTTTTTGAAGTCGGAAACTCTCCAACTTCGAAAAAGTGCTGGTGGCTGAGTGAGACTTCAACCAGTGATGGATCCGGGCAGTTACATTGCGAATAGATCGGTAGCTCTGATAACATCCAGAAGCATCTTGGATCCTGAATTGAATCCGGAAGAGGTAAACTGGCTTTTTTCTTCATTTGATAAGCTCCTTACATCAAAAAAAGTTTTAATTTTGCATTTAAGTTTCTCACTGCAAGTATGTAGAATAGAAAGTTAGCTTGTTAGCTGTATCAAACGTTTTTGCTATTGTGAAGCTAGCATTCTCCAGATCCCAAGAATATCTGGGGCCTCATGCTGCCCCCTTCTGGTTCAGCTATGTCATTTCACACAGGTTACTGCTGTTATACTATATATAATTCAAGAAACAACTTATCAAAGAACACTAGCTCAGTCTTTGCATTAATAATGTTTCAAATGAAGTGGAAAAATGATATTATCTAACAAGACTGTAATGTTTACCTCATTTATTTTGTTCAAGATTAGGTGATTTGTAATAATTCCAAATGGTTCAACAAGCTGCAGCAACTGGAATCTCAGGTTTTTCCCTCTCTGAAAATCCATAATGTGTACAACTCGGCTTGTTTCCTGTTAATGGCAGACAGCAGTGACTAGTATGTTAAGCAAAGTAAACATTAAAAAGTGCATCCTACTCCTATTTATTACAGGTTCCTTTAGCCACTTTTCTGATGAAAAATGATTAAAAAAAGAAAAGAAGCAGCTCACATCCTGGATTCACTTGAGATGCACAAGGTAAAGGGGAGGCAATCTTGACTAAACCTGAACGTAAATACATCCTCTGAAGGAAGGACTGCAAATGTCTGTACAGCCTTTCTAACATTTTTTGAATAGTATATTAGATTTGAGGATCCCATTAGTAGATCTTAGATAACTAGATATCCTGATGGGATCATCAAGTCTGTAGATAGTAGGGCCTCATATTCAGTTAACTTGCATTCTATACTTAAGCTCCTACTAAACTGGGCTGCATCACACCAGGATGGTGACAGAAAGCTTACAGGTCTGCATGATCTTCTTCTCAATACACTAATTCTATGCAAAAAATATTTTTGTATGGAATGTATTCACTTGTGTGAAGCTGCATTCTGAATTAATATAACCACCACAATGACAGGTAGACCCTCATTCCATTCAGGTAACAATACTGTAGTAACAACTAAACATATCTGGATACTTCAGCTTTGATTTCAATACTAACCACTCTGCCCTTGTGCAAGTGTCTTGGCCCTTGCATGCTTCCATTTCCAGCCCCTAGACATAAACATTGGGAGAGAAATGGACAGAGAGAAAAAGAAATAGTTATACAATTAGCAAGGTTCTTGATAATATGATGTATCATAATGTGAAAATTCCTTTAAACCATTTATGGAAAGCTCTTAATAAGACTATGACTGATTTTTTTGAAATTATGAACATGTTTTTATTACAAATAATACATGTGTTTCTTATATTTTCCCCTCTAAATGAAATGTGTAAGTGTCAAAGCACACAAATTCACAATTTCTGTGGGAAAACCTGGAAATGAGATTGACTTTGTTGAGTTCAGAAAGTGTACTATAGCAAAGGAGGCTTAAGCCACTAAGTCAAATTCTACCACCCAAATTTCTCAAATTCTTTAGCTTAAAAACAGACAAACCCCAAAGTATTCAGGAACCTTACAAGACTAATAGATATTTGGCATGGCACGTCTGATGATGTGTGCTGCATCAAAACTGATGCCCAATAAACTTTCATTACTCCTCTGTACCTCCACCATCAGACATTTCCCCCCAGATCCCCTCCCCCCCACCCAAAACACACAAACCTCTATGTGATACGGATATGGGTTTTCACTGGGTTTCTAGCCTTCCCAAGACTGCTTTAGGACCAGGAGAAATGTTTTATTGTCCCTGGAAGCGAATTGGAACTCTCTGGTTTCCTTACTTCTCAAAGCCTTTCCTGAGCCAAAATCAAGTGGGCTAAAAAGATAGTGAAACTGTTCTCCACACCTTGCTAGTGGTGAGGGTTTTGAGTGAAATTTTGAGATGTGATACGACTTTCCTTACTAAAGTATGCCTTTAATTTTATTACCTCTTGATCCAAGTGGTGGCCCTCCCAGATGAAATGGAGGTGGAGGTGGTCCCAAAATTCCCGGAGCTGGATTTGTGGATTGCAACATAAATGGATCACCCCTAGAGGTCACCCACAACAAAATGAAACCATGTTAGCCTTTAAAATAAAGCATAATCTTTCACATAAATTCCAGTAATTTTTTGTATGAGTAAGTGAATGGTAATAGATAAAAGTGTTCAGAGGTCCTGCTGCACCATTATTAACTATCATGTGTAGATACTAGTACAGGGATGGGACAACTGCAGCCCTCAGATCACATTTAGTCTTCAGGTTTGTTCCTCAGTTTCCCCCCCAAATAAATTTGCTATCATGATAAACTGAAGTTTAGTAGTAAGTACACTACAGTTAGCAGGGAACTCAATGATACTGATCCCTGTCACTGTATTGGCTATAGCTAGTATCACAGTCCATACCCCGGTCAAAACTCATTACTACAGCAGTGTATATAAAAACATTTAAGGTTCACTTATATATACACATACATTTTAATACAGCTAAGTGAAGCTAATACAATACTTTCTATTTGTTAATAATGAAATTAAACTTTCCAAATACTAACCAGCCAAGTTTTGACTAATAATTATTTTAAACTGAAATTTAAATATTAAAAATATATATTTATGTAATTATGAATCTCAGTTCTGAGGAAAAGATGAGATTTGAACAACAACAACATAATAATAATAATAATAATAATTCCATTAAATCCTTTCCCTTGGGCCATGTCCCTTGACTTTGCAACCCTTGAATACTCGCCCAACCTGAATAATGGGTCTCTTCACTGTGGAAATTGTCCACCCCTGTATTAGTACAGCCAGCTCTTAATAGCTGCAGGGGTTCCATCCCACCCCCCTCCATGGACACCAAAAACTGGGCCCTCATGTCTTGTAGTTGTTAATGGCAGTGCACCGTGCGCACGGCTGTGACCACGTGCATGTGTGGTCATTAGGAACAATAGGACAGGGTCATTCAGACATTTCTACACAGCATCACAAAGAAGAAAACATAAATATAATCCCCATCCTGCAAGATACTACTGAGGTTTAAAGCTATATGAATAGATCCCTGCTCACCAAGTCCTGAATTTCAGCACTCTAGCAGAAAGTTATTTCACCTAATCTCAGAATTTGTAACCATTAAACTACTGGGAATGAAGCTGGAAATTTCTTTTGATTTCATATGCCACCAATTTATTTCATTCTATTTGCAAAGTATATATATATTTTTACTTACAGCCCACGTCCAGAATCACTATCAGGGTTCCATTCAGGGTATCTTTAAAGGAAAAGCAGTCAGTTAGATCATTTCTGTAAATTAAATGTTATATCTAGAGAGATATTATACAGTTATATCTTCTCAGCATCAAAATTCTGAATGTAAAAATTAGAAGGTCACTTGTAAAATAGCTGCCTTCCCCCATACTGTCAATGTTAGTCCATATTTCTAACGTATTACTTTCCTGTAGTATTCTGTTGACCAAGTAACATGAAACCTGACAAGGAATATAATCCAGTGTTTTTTTTTTACAAGCAAATATAATCATTACTGAAAGAGCCAAAATCCACTGTATACTGTACATAGTTGGAAGTTGGTTCCATGTAAATCTCAATAATGTAAACTATTCTGAGTACTGTCTGTTATGTTAAACTCAAATGAATTGTTAAACTGACAGTATAATCAGTATCAAAATCAAATCTCACTATAACCAAAGTTTGCATGACAGAATACTTCTATTATAATCTGTCAACTAACCCAATAACATTTTATTATATGTTATGAAAGAATGCCCAGGCTAATTTTCAATTTTATTAAAGAAACATATGATGTATAGTCTGAACGGGGTAGAGAGACTGGAATAGTTACAGACTGAAGATGGTAGAACTCTAGGCTATAGAGTTACAACAGATTTCCAGTCGATTTTGGATCAATCAAAAGAAATCTTCTTTTACTACTAATGAGTGAAATCCATTGCCACAAGTTATTTTAACAGACACCCAATGGAACAGTTTTAAGAAAATTACAGCTGGCATCTTGCTAGTGAGATACATGTGTGTGTCCCTTTTTGGATAGAGGGAGAAGAATATTTTTTGCTCAAGCTTTGTAAAAAAACACCAACCAACCAACCAAACACAGCCATCCCAAACAAGCTCTTCTCATGCCTGGTGGCTGTCAACTGGGGGTAGGACCCCTGCTGCTCTCTCTTATTGGTGGGCAAGGGAAATAATTTAGACCATGAAAGTTCAGCTGTCCTGGGTTCCCATGGGAAGGAACAGATGGGTGCACTTCCTTTGACCCCGTGACCCGAGTGGAGACCAGTCGCTTTTTTATGGTCTTCTCCTCCAACAGTGACAGCAGTAGGGGCTACTCCCTGGGTATGACAGCTGCTAGGTGGGGGCAGGTGTAACTGCACATGTGGAGCTATGTGTAGGTGCAGGCTCTCAGTCTTTGTATGTTTAAAGATACAAAATACAGTGGACCCATCCTTGGTGGTTTGGTTTCAGGACCTCAGAGTGATGGAAAAAACCCACAGATGCTGAAGCCCCATTTTATCCAATGGGTGACAATGCATGTATCCAGATCCATATGCCACCAATGAATAATATGGGGTGTGGGAATCTACAGATTGCTAACCTGCCAATACAGACGGCCCACTATATTAAGTCTGATGAGCAGTCTGGAAGTTATCAAAATCCCTAGCTTAGAATCAAGTTTACACTAAAAGTGCAATGGTTTAGAAGTAACTAATATGTACTAAAAGTCACAAAGAAGCTGTTCTAACTTTTTAAAGAGAAGAGTACAGTGGGCCCTCTACATCTGTGAACTTGCCATCTGCAGATTTAAGCATTTGTGGGCGGCAAGCCTGCATTGCTAAGGAGGAGGAAGTGACAGGAGGCTAGGAGGAGGAAAAAGCTGTGGAGGAGGAAGAAGCGGGAGGAAGAGGCAAGAGGAGGTAGGAGGAGATGAGAGGAAGAAGCCACAGACAAGGAGGAGGAAGATGAGGAGGAGCAGCAAGGAGGAGGAAGGAAGAGGCAGGAGGAGGAAGCCACGGAAGAGGCAAGAGTAAGTAGGAGGAGGTGAGAGGAAGAGGAAGGAGCACAGAGGAGGAGAAGGATGAAGGAACAGAAGAAAGAGAGTGAAAGTAGCGGGAGGAAGATGAAGTGGTGGCGGTGGTCCCTTGCCGTTAACCACCTCAGGCAAAAGAAAGGAGGGAGGGAGAATGCATGAGGTAAAGTCCCACTGACCCCAATGGAATTTGAGCATCCATGGATTTTGGTATCCGGAACGGGGGCCCATTGTACTTACGGTTAAAATCTTGAATGGTATCTTTAACAGATTACAAAATTTGTAACAAAAAAAAAATATCTTTAAAACATTTAGACCTTCCTTTAAAGATCTGTCAGTAATCTTCTATACAGGGATAAATTCCAAAACTTTTAGTTGTTCTGTAACATTAATAAAGATCCAGCTGGGTTATGTGAAAGTCAAGCATAATTGATGTTTGGAGCTTTATTGTGCATATACAATATTGCTTTACTGTGGACATCACTAAAGTCTGAAACAAAAGAAGAAACTGATTTATGGAATGTTTCAAGCCAATATGATTTGCCTCTAGAGTAATTCATCTTGCAGATCTAATCTGTGTCACTGACACTGTTGAAATAAGCTAATTATTTTCAAGGTGTAGAAATGGAAATGGTTGTGTTTTCTGAAACAGTAAACAGCAATTAAAATAAAAGGGGATGTTTTAAATATTCAAATCATACATTTCAAGGAGAAGTTGACAACGTCGGCTGTGTGTTGCTCCATTGATATGCTGGTTCCACTCCTGTAGCAAAAGTACAAATGCCAAAATGATCAGGAACATAAAGTAGTAATTTTACACATATTCCCAACACCCAATGAATAATTTGCAAGTCCATCAAATTATTATGTGAAAAACCTAATGCTAACTACATTGCTAAGTGTAAAAATATCTTAAGATTTATACAGTGGGGCCCTGAAAGTGTCATCCAAATAAGGACTTATCTGCAATTCAACTGCAAAATGTTACCACAGAGGCAGAAAGGACTGACCCTAAGAAGGGCAAAAAAAAAAAAAAAAAAATTAGCATAACTGCAATTTACTCTTTATTCCCTCCCTCCACATTAGAATACATACCATGTTTTTCCAAAAGTGACTGTGTATTGTTGGAAAGACTTTCTGTGGCCACTCATATCACCTTAGAGAGCCAATTTTCAGCAAACACCCCCACCCCATCTTCTGCAGCCTTCTCTGCAATATTCCATTCTATTACACAAATTTCTCCCAATCCAGAGGAGAAACTTTCTGGGTCGCAAGGAGAGTGCACAAGGGGCATGGATGACTGGCAGAAATAAGGTGCCCCATTGTGCACAAGCAAAAATTTTTTTCTAATTTGGACACACATTTTTAAAGATTACAGAAATACAGTGGGACCTTGTTATCCGCTGAGGCTTGGTTTCAGGATCCCCGTGGATAACAAAATCCGTGGATGCTTGAGTCTGATTAAAAACAATGGCAGAGCAAAATGGTGTCCCTTATATAAAATTGAAAATCAAGGTTTGCTATCAGGAATTCATACTTTTTAAAAATATTTTCAAGACGTGGATGCTTGAATCCGTGGATAAAAAAATCCGTGTATAAGGCGGACTGACAGTATTAGAATAGGGTCTATAAAGATCAAGGAAAGCTAAAATCAAAGAACAGTTTGACATTCCTTGACAGGGAATAATATGAACTGATTAGGAATAGCTTCAAAAATATAATGAAAACTGGATTTTGGTATAAGTCAACCAAAGTTGCTTTTAGTGATATTAGGCCGTAGGATATTACGTAGCTGAAATAGACTGAAGATGCATCTAGAACCCTATCCTTAAGACAGCTGGGAAATAACAATAAAAAGCAGTGGCTTCTACACTGGTAATACCATTAAGATCAAGAAAGAATGCTGTCACACACAACAAAAAGTGCTAAAATCCACCCATTATTTTTTCACCTATGCTAGCACATGTGACAATGACTTCACTCTAGCAGAAGGACAGCTTTTGGGTTTCAAAGATAAAGGAAAAGAGGAAGAACACTTTTTCACAGCTACTGCTCATTCTTGCATTTTTCATAAGCTTCTAATAAAGGGAGCCTTCTAAGTATTAAGCCCATTCTATTTTTAGTTACCACGGGCTGGTGCAGACGTAGCTATGGCTAGGGAATCAGGAACATGCTAGAAGACCACAAAATCTCGTCCCTATTCAAGATTTTCCTATTGGCCTTAATTATCCTTAGGAGACATGTTCACACTAGCTGTTAACTGTCCTTAACCCTACAATGCTTCTGAACAAGTGTCAATCCTTGCTTAAAGGTGGGTAACAGTGTGCCAACCCATACTTAATCCACAGTTAAGACTGGCACAGGAAGAGCAGTGAAATGGGAGCATGAGATCTACAGTCTGTCCCCCAACCCGTTATCTACAAGAAAGGTGATAAGCTACGTAACAAATGCACTGGTTCCAAGACTCAGTAATTGAACTAAAAAACAAACAAACAAACAACAAGAAAATTAAAATCTTTAGTCCCTGCTCCATCT
The DNA here is from genome assembly GCF_019175285.1 of Sceloporus undulatus. Taxonomy (NCBI): domain Eukaryota; kingdom Metazoa; phylum Chordata; class Lepidosauria; order Squamata; family Phrynosomatidae; genus Sceloporus; species Sceloporus undulatus. The sequence goes on along the minus strand of NC_056522.1, from coordinate 159,447,266 downwards.
TTACTGTACAAGAGTTAACTTTTTGCTACTCTAAAATCTAACTGACTGCTTTTAGGCACATATATAGGTGTTTACTGGCAGGATTTTGTAATATTTACATAATATATACTTCCGGCTTATGTAGATTTTGGACCACAAAATACATTATCAGTGTTGTTTTCAGGAAATTTTTAAAACTGTAACTGTATGAACTAATTTCTCTAATTCAAAATAATTACGGAGCCACAAAAAGGCATTCTGAATAAGCTTAGAAATTCAGATAGCCTACACACCTTCTATTCACAGAAAGACTTTTATTTAAACCATTAAGGGACCTCAATAGTTAACTGAGCATATGAATATTTTGTTTGGTAAAACAAGGTGCTCCTTCTTGCTGTACCAGCACCAATACTCAGGACATTACTAAATATCTGGGCTCATCCTTTCTAAGCAAAAGGTTCCCAAAGACCTAAGGAGCTTTTCCAGGTTCCTTCCTTGCCCAGATACAACAGTTCTAACTCTCCTTTATAGCTGTGATTTGAGGCTAACAGAGGCCAGATATGTACATACTGTATCAACACATTTTCCATTAAGACATCTGCTTGTTCAAAGCTCTAAATATTATAAGCATAATTCAGCTAAAAATTCAGTTGAAAATATGTAATTTTTGGAACTGGTCACTTAACATACACCAGGTGGCTACAGATTACAATATGCTGAAGAGACAACTGTTTTGAGGGTAACACCTTCTGTTCAGAACAATTTGTCAAGATATAGGTGTAGAAGATAAACTTCATTATGTAAGTGTCAAAATTAGTTGCTTTGATTTCTGGTTTTGGAAGAAAAGGTGGGACATAAAAAAAATCTATTGCTATGATTTAAAAAAACCACCTGCACCTTTTCACTCCTGTGAGATTAGCCTCAGTGTAAGAAACAAAGATACTGTACTGAGAAAAACCTGCAAACTTTCAGAAGCAGAAGAATCAACCAGAGAAGTGAGATGAGGAAATGAAACAATTCTTTTTACTGTTTTAAAATAGTTGTTTCACCAAGATATTTTCCACAAGCAAGGGACATAGAAATCTGCACATCCTTCAGTTACTGTGAAGAAAGTGTTAGAGACAACCCAATGAAACAGTTAGAAGAAAGACTCTTACCTGTATTTTTTTGCCACAAGCTTTGAAAATAAAACATGAGCACAGCAATACCAATAGTTGGTTTTAGTATCCAAATGACAAACAGATGATGTAAAACAATTAGAAAACCTGAATAATTCACAATAGCTCTTTTGTTTGAGAACCAAATTATGAATGAAGAATGAAGCCTGATCACAATTTCAATAAAGATCTACTCTAAGTAGAGAATGCCAACAGAGTATGATACTGTACAACAGCAGTAGGCTAATGTTTGAGATTGTAAAAAGGGATAGATGTACTATGTAATAATAAAAAGTGAGTCTGAAGTGTTTAAGAAGGTTGTGAAAAGGGAGAAAAAATGAGACGTTTCAGGCACAGTATGAAAACAGTTTCAAAGTTCTTTTTAAAAAGCAAAAGAATGAACTTTTAAAAATGTGAACTACAACTCTGATATCGTGTTACTGGATACTACCTTAACTCATTCTCTTTCTCTCTGGCCATGGACAAGAGGGAAAAAGCAGAAATGTGTAAGACAGCTTAACTATCAAATCAGCAATCAAGACAGATGGGAAGGAATGCTGATTCCAGCCTGCAAATAACTACAAAACAAAATGAAACTGACTATCTTAAGCTAGAGTAAGATACTATGCAGACGCACAATATAAACTGACTAGATGATAAGTGACCTGGAATTCAGCCCATGTGAGTGAAACAATATATATTAGGGTAAATCCCTGTCTTCATGTGTTTGTTAATGACGTCTTGAAAATAAATCACGTCTTTTGTACGTGAACTCATGTAGGGTCTTTGTGTTAAGTACTCAGAACATAGAAAGTGAGGCAAGAAACAAGCAACAGGGACTATAAAGTAAAGAAAAATAAGCATCTGATGCTTAACTCACCTTATTAGAATGAACAGGCAAATCACAGATAGAGCACAGATGGGGATAAACCTTCGGTAAGAGTCCATGGAAGTCTTCAATATTGCTATCAGGAGGAGCGCCTCTTTTTTTCTCAAAGAGAGATCTCTCAGGGCCACGGCCCAATCTGTCATACTCACTGTCAAATTTACGATACTTATGCGAAGTTTCGCCATAGTAAGAGTCATCCCTACACCTTTCTCCATCTCTTAATCTCTCGTCTTCATAATCCATTCTGTCATAATAAACAGATTCTTGAGAACGACTTCCATGATCATAGTCAACCACTCGGCTGAGACTAGAAGCACGATCATCAAAGCTATCTCTTCTAAAATGCCTTTTCTCTTCCCAATCATCCCTAGGAACTCTGTATGGCGGCTCCCGTGCAGCTGATCTGCCATCTCTACCATAACTCAGTGATGGGCCTTCTTCAGCTCTCCTCCTTTTAAGTTGCAGAAGTATTTGAGGCAAGTTTTCAGGAGTGATCTTGTCCTCAGGATAACGACTCAGTTCATCTAAGTCTCTAGCAGACAGCCCGAAGCTGGCCAGAATGCTAGTGGCCTGCTCTGTATCTCCACGGTGCTGAGAAGACAGAGAGAGTGGGCCTCTATTTCCAATGTTAAATATAGACTGTAAGGCATGGGAAGATGGACTAGCAGAAGACAGCACACTATGAGCTCCTTGTTGATTCAATGAAGAACTCATTCCAAGATTCATTAAGCTAGCAAGGCGCGCCGTACCCGGGTTCATCCTTCCAAGAGATGCTGGCACACTTAAAGACTGGGTAGCAGCAGCAGCAAGAAGGCCTATTCCTGCAGAAAGGTCACGTCCATGACCTTGGGAATCCCTATTTAGAGCTGACTGGTGGAATGACTTGGACATTGCTGAACTATAGCTTGTCTATTATGGATCAAACTTTAGAAATGTCTGAAAAGAAAGCTCACTCTAGAAAACTAGGTAAACTTCACTTCAAAAAGGTAACGCCAAGAAAAGGGATCAATAATGACTGTTGATCTTCTTCAAGCTGAGAAACACACGACAGGTCTGTAGAAAAACAAGCAGTTTTAGTCATAAAACTCTTTATGCAGATGCAGTTTTAAAGTATGCATCATGTTGATCTAGAAACAATTTGAGACCTTACATGGCTTCATTATGTAGCTGCAATAGCCTGAAGATGCATCCAGAACCCTATCATATATAACTTTCATATAAAAACAGATTCCCCACCACCATTTTGACTTTAAATGTGCAGTTTTGTTTTGATGATAAATGATATTAAGTACCAGATGACTAGAAATGCCCGATTTCAAGCTTTTGTGTTAAAATGGTAGGGTGTACACATCTTATGTTATTGCTCTAGATTCAGGGAGGTGGCATAATGTGTCACTCAAGGAATCAAGAAATGTGTGTGTTGAAATTAAGCCTATACCATTATAGGAAAGGACAGAAGGAATTTGAGAGTAGCTGATATCTGGATATCTAATGAATGACTTACTAAATAAGACCAAGTAATTTCTACTCAGTAAAACTATGTTACTGATAAGACTTTAGTGAAGAATAGCATGTTTAACGTTTGCCAGGAAAACACAAGACTTCTTGATCAAATAACAGTTCATATACTGCTAGCATCGCATATGAACCATATCCACAAATTTTAATATTATATAATGAAGATTTGGCACATTAGTCTATACTATAAGATCTCAAGCCACTCACGGCCAAATCTCAACAATTAATAAATTGGGAGACCACAGATTTTTTTGAAGAAGAGAAATTCTGTGGCACTATCCCAATCAAACTTGTTCAAGGAACAGTGTGATATCTTTTGGATGATTCTAGATCTTTGGCTACAACCAACATTTGTTACAAGAGTACCATGACAAAGTGATATGGCTATTTTTAAAGGCTTTTATTCTTGAAGTATTTATTTTGTTCTACCTAAGCAACTAGTAAATACTGAAAAGTTAGCTGAATAATTTCTAAGTGGTCTTTTGAGAAGAGCTCATGAGATTATTCTAAGCACAAAGTGAATACATGAAAATACAGGCCTAAATTATTTAGGCACTTCTTAAAATACCACTGATAGCAATTTCATTGTACCTATTATGGAAGAATAGTTTAGGGATGGTGCCAACACAGTAGATAATTTTGAGGGAAAATATTTAATTACCAATTTTCCATTTAAAAGCAAACACTATGAAGCCTGAATTGCTGTTAAATGTATATCTTCTCAGAATTACACATTATGTTTCATTGTTAAGTGAAAAGTGTTGTAGACAATATTTCAATTTTTCTAAAGATCTGAGCTAGTGTTAAATTCTGCAATGATAAGATGCTTTACCATATGGATGTATACTTATATTGTCTGAAACGTTATAAGTAGTTACACACACAAAAGACAACATAGGAACTATTTTAATATACAACCCTCACATGTTGACACAGGGGGCTGCTTGTCACTACCTGGTTATAATAGTGACACAGTTAACACTAATTAAAACTATTTCATTGTTAACATTTGAAGTTTTTTTCCAACTGAATTGGGGGTGAGAAACTGAAAAGCATTGATGGAAGGGTAGAACTAGAAGAACAGTTCAGATACTGCAAGTGCAGAGCAGATGTCAACAGAAGCAGAAGAGAAAGAAAGATCAAATGTCAAGTGACAAACATACCATCCATGAAAGTGAAATTTTTTCTAAACAAAGTGATAGTCTAACTGTTCTGCATGTAATGCTAGCAATTACCAGCAATGCCACAGAAAGCTTTGTCATGAGAATTTTTCATACTTAGAAGACACAGTTCTTTTCAGGTTTGTAACAAACGATTTGCCAAGAGCAAATAAATTGCTTCCAGACTAGAAGGTGCAATACAAAATCACAACAGATGAATTTAGCCCTTTAAAAACCAGTGTAAATCCTAACATATTTCAGCATTTCTTGAGTTTGCACTTTCACAGCAATAGCAAAGCTACTGCTCATCTTTCCTGTTCACTTAGCTATCCACTTGACTAAATCCTATTTAATAGCTCACTGCATTTAACTTTAACTCTTGATAGATCCGAGACCCATTCACTGGCAAAAGTCAGTACATAACTATTAATATAATGCTTGAAGCAGTTTTTACTTAACAGAAAGGTTGAAAGTAAGGATAGGAGACTGGGGTTTTCCATATTCAAATACTCTCTCTTTGCAGAAATACAAGAATTAGGTGTTGTAATACACTTGCAAAGCAATGAGTCTTTGCAGATGTTCAGATGCCCTGTTACCATAGTAGTTCTTATGCACAAGTTTTTGGGTTGATTCTTAATAGTGGTAACAGATGGAAAGATTGAAAATAGTAAGACTTGACTCAAATTAAGCCTAAAGGGTATGGTAGATGGAATTTACATTCAGATCCAGTCCCTAAAGTCAAAGTTTCTTTGAAATAAGGACTAAGTTTGAGTCAATTAGTACTCTTCCACATATTCTACCAAGCTGGTTTTTCTGTGTTTCTTTCTTGTGGATAGGCATATCCATCCCCTTGAATTTAATTCAAGATATGAAAATCTACCAGAGAATGCTTTTCCTTAATTTCTAATTTAATAATTTCGGAATCATTACTTAAGATTTCCAAAGTTTCAGAACAAGAGTGTTTATTTGGATTCCAAGAAATATGTGAACATCTATGTATACACATGCGGACTTATTTGCAAGGCTGATTATTTTCCTTACAAAAAGCAAACCTCTGCACCTCTGATTTTAGTGAGTTGTTGAAGTTATTATACAATATCAGACCCAGGAGTATCTGAAGTGTACCTCCTGACAGAGTTGGACTGACCAGCAGATGGTTTCACTGCAAAGCCTGGTTTCCACACAAGCTGCAACTGCCCAGGCTTATTATGAAATCGATGTACTGTAAACCTACAAAGAAAAAGCAGACATCAGAAAAATCTTAGTATTAAATTCTTAAAATAGAATACTAAAAATGAGTTTGTGGTCTGATAAAAAATCGGATTGTGAAGGAGGAAAGAGGATAACCATAACAACATACTGTATAACACAGGCCTATTTTAGTTCTCTGAACTTCAACTGACTATATTGAATAACTAATGATTAAGACACATGACTAGAAAGAAATGTGAATGGATATATTCAGAACATATCTGGTCTAATGAGTTGAAAACAAAACATTGAAGAACAGGAAAAAGAGCTGCTGAGCTTATACTGTACCAGAAAGCAAATGGCCTATCTTTCAAGTTCAGAATCTGTTGAAAAGACATTGGCTTCAAATTCTACAATGTCGGTTCACCAACTTATATAAACATGAATGACCTCATACCACTAATACTTTGAACACTACAGAATAAGCTTCTTCAAATATAAGTAAAAAGGTTTTTGAATATGAGGAGAAAGATAGCATTAGACGATGGTGGAGTTTAAAGCATGATAGGAAGTAGGTATAAGCAAAGAAACTTACAAATAAGAATAGAACATCAAAATTTCTTCAAGCAGAATCAAATTAGTATCTAGCAGAATTCAGGAATTCCTTTAAGATATCTCATTGAAACCACATGCCAGACAAGATCCATATCATCTTACATTTGAACTTCATTAGAAATTCAGGGGGATGTGAACATGGACAAACAGGCTAACCACATAGGATGTGCTTATCCCACAATTAGGATATTCCTGGCCACAGACCGGAGAAAACTCCCACCTTAAGGGATATTCTAGAACCTGAAGGACCTCCATTACATAAAATGCCTACTGTCTTACAGTTTTCACTGAAAGAACAGAACTGGTTACACACTGGAAAAGACTAATAACCTAGCATGCAATAGGAATATGGCATAGAAGAATATGGGAGCATTTAATTATGGCCCCGTTCAAGCATCAGTGAGAGCCTAAAACAACACCTTTGATACACAGCATATCTTTAACGCAGCAAATGCGTCTCAGAATTCTGCCTGGAAAACTATCCAGGAAAAATGTATTGCTCTTACTTACTTCATAAAGCTTGGTTTGGACTACAGCCATCTATCAATTAACATAGCTTCTGACAAAGTAGCTCCTTTTTGCAAAGTCTTTTTATGAACGACCTACTCTGCTTGCTTTTTCTTCTTGTCCCACCTAGCTGAAGTTTTTATTTGTCATTGGGAGGATGGTGAAGGAAGGCTGGGGAAATGCAGGCATTCAGTGCTGGGTTGCAGCAGAGTGTGTCTGCAGTAAATAATAAAGCTAGTTGGGAAAGAATGTGGAAAGGTAAATAGCAACTGCCTCCAGAATCTCTTACTGAGTATGTATGGACAGGAAAAGAGAAAACATGAAAACAAACAAGTCTCCCTCACCAGTTACCACCAACAAGTTAAAAAAGCATGTGTTTGTTTATGTTTGCCTACCAAAATGGAAATCATAAGGAAAACTGAAGCTCATCCCTGGATGCATTTTGGAAGAATCTTGGAAGTAATTTCTAGAGACAGCATGTTTTTGTTTACATATGCAAGGCTTAACCGATTGCATGTGCACATTGTTTGTTTTGAATAAAAAGTTGACTGAAACATGTTGTAAATGTTCCTTTTGGTGGTATAGGAACTTATCCCTATTCCTTACTTGTTACTTCTGCTTCTGGGACCAAATTTTCTTTTAAAGTAGTAATGCCCAGGAACACATTTACCTCCTTCCTGGAAGTATTATACCTGTAGAAATTTTCACTTGTGTGGGAAATTAAAATTTCAGCATACTATTGTATATAACAAGAAACTATTATAAATACAATGCACCCGCATATGCTGGAAGCTGCGCCAGAAGCGGTGCCACGCGCCGGGAAAAGCAATGGCACATGAGGCACCACGCGCTGCCACGGACACGATCCCCATTGTCTTTAATGGGGCTCAAAGAATTTAATTTGCAGCTAGATATAAAAACAAAACAAAAAATAAAACACACAATCACAAAGTAAATAAAATTTCACACAAAGTGGAACCTTATTAAATTTTAACATTCTTTCAGTGTCAATACAATGAATCTACACACTCTAAACATAACCTGTCGACTTTGATCAAACACATTAGTATACCCTATGGCAAGGGATGTACTGTGCATGTGTGTGTCTATGTTTAAATATGTCTAACATTTATATATTTGACATATACAATTCCATTCCATCAAGAAGTGACTTAGGTCTTCTACAGGGATCACAATACACAAATGGACACTTGCATTTTGGTAGTTATGTTCCCATGTTCCAGTGGGAATTCAAAGTGCTGGTCATGACCTATAAAGCCCTATATGGATTAGGTCTAGTCTATTTGAAGAACCAGATCTCGCCATATGAACCTGCCAGAACACTAGTATCTTCAGGGGAAAGCTTTCTCTCGGTCCCACCACTACCACCAGTCTCCCTTGGTGAGGACATGAGAGAGACCCTTCTCGGTGGCTGCTCCCACCATCTGAAACTGCTAGGCTGGCCTCCTCCCTGCTTGCTTTTTTAAAAAGTAAGCCAAGATGTTTTTATTTCAGTAGGCGTTTAATATATTATAAACATACCAGGGTCATTTTTATGGAGTAGGCGTGTTTTAGTCATGCTTTTAACTTTTGTAAATTTAACTGTAATTTTATACTGTTTTTAGATTTTAATTGATTTACATTTTATTGTAATTCCTTTTTTAATAATGTTTTTATCTGTGGGTTGCCTTGGGTTCCTTCTGGAAGAAAGGAATCATACAAATGAAATAAATAAATAGGATGTGGTGGTGAAGGATCTTTCTCCTGAGCTTGTGAAGAAGTGATCCTTAGCCCTCTTTGCACCTGAACCTGGATAGTCAAAATATAATGGACCTGAGTTGGCACTATTATTAAGCTAGCATACATACAGTTTCAGTTCCATAATATTGTTTTGGTATGAAACCTTGTTCAGAAATAAAATTTTGTGTGATTACTCTGATATTTTGTGTATGTGATATATTTGCGTATATAAAACAGAACGCATTAATAAAACAAAACTGCTTTTAAGTAGAAATGAAACCCTCAATTGTACAAAATAAACTTTATTCTAAAATTGATTAAGCACTGTTGAAAAGCATTACTAATCCAACATTAAGCCTTAGGCATATGATGCTATTCAAGTTGCAATAGGGACTTTCCACCTCACAAAATCATAATCATGTGCATTTACCAAATAAGCCAAAGTGACAAGTTAAATGTTGTTGTTGTGTGACTACAAGTCATTTCTGACTTATGACAACCCTAATGTGAACGTATTGTGGGATTCTCTTGGCAAGATTTGCTTGCCCGGGGGGGGGGGACCTTTCCTTTGAGGCTGAGAATGTGTAACCTACCCAAGGTCACCCATAGGCTTTCAAGTTAAACATAGCTAAAAACATTTAACCTTTACCCCTTTCTTCAACCCACATCTTCTACAAGGCTCTCATTTTAAGTCTTTAATACTCACATTGTAATCGGGTTTTAACAATAACAACTGCATTCTTCACATGTCTTGTTACACTCTTCTGCCTCTATTGTTCTTTTTAGTATTTAGTGGCCTGTATTTGATTATTGAACTGTAGGGATGTATATTATTATTATTATTATTCTGCTTTTCTCCAAAATTGGGATTCAAAGCAGCTTAGAGTCTAAAAACACAGTACAATTAAAGGCTTACAAAACTGACAGTTAAAAAGGAATTTAACTACTACAATTTTATAAAAACAGAATACAGTTTTAAAAGATAAAAGCAATTAAAAACCATACACTTAAATTACTTCCCAATTCTCATGTACTAGACAGAGTCCAATACCTATTTGCTTCAAGGGAGCTATTCTGCAGCGTTGCCTCTTCAACCACACAAGGGTCCCTTAACTATTACGGTGGACTGGAGCTGCATTCTCTGTGGGTTCACATCACAGCTTCACTGTAACCTTTCAAGGTAGACTGATGGGGCCAACTGTGTACGTGATTACCAGTGCTATTTGATCAGGACTGATGGTAATTGATCAGGTGGGAAGGAACTGTGTGATAGTTCTTTGTATATTACAGCATGAAACCAATGAAACCTACATCTCTTTTCATGTCTACTCTAAAAGACAAAAGTCACCAGACTGCCTGGACTGCACTGTTTAATCAACACAATCAGATGAAAAGCACGTACAGTGTATACTCATATTACCTTAATAAGGAAGTATCAACTCATGAGTTAAGGCTGTTCAGCTCTCCAATAAGTTGAATTTTAAGAGCACAAAGTGTGTTTTATATATATTGTACCAATAATATTTCCAACATCCCTGTAGACAAGCCAATACCATTATCATGTTACAGATATGAATAGAACTGAAGCTGTGAGAATAGCTTGAAATTTGAGCCACAAGACACAGGCTTTCTTTTTAAAACTACTTTCATTCTTTCATACTAAGGGGGGGGGGGGGGGCTATTCTTTCCCCCAGAATGTTTTACAGAAAGCTGCAGAAAATGTAGAAATGTCAAATGGACCAGATATACTAACTCTGACACAGTGGCATAGTGCTTTGAACATTTGACTATGACTTTGGAGAGCAGGGGTTGATTCCCAGCTTGACCATAAAACCCACTGTGTGACCTCAGGGAAGTCACATGCTCTCAGCCACAGAGGAAGGCAACGGCAAATATCCTCTGGACAAATCTTGACAAGAAAACTCCATGATAAGTTTGCCATAAATTGGAAACGACTTGAAGGCACACAACAACAACAGCCACAACAACAACAACAACAACACTGTAGCTTTCTTCAACCAGGTGCTATTCAGGTGTCCTGGACTATAACCCCTGGAATCTCTGACCACTGGCCATGTCATCTGGGGCTGATAGAAACTGTACTCTCAAATGCATGGAGGCAACCAGATTGGGGAAGGCTTCTTTACTTAATATTCCCATTATATTTCACATAGAGATATTCAGGTAGTATAGTCTATGGTTAAGTTGTCCATGTGACTTGGTCAACCTACCAGCCAAATACGAACAAAGTGGTATGCCTCTTTCTCTTCCAGTTTATACTACCCTGGGAGAAGAACGTGGCTGGTTAAACAAAAAAGAGCACTCCTGTTAGGGAGTAAGGATGTTGTACTGTAGGTGGCTGTATCGCAATACTAAAGTCTGTCTTTGCAGGCCTGAAGACTTCAGATTCAAAAGCTGAGACCTCCAGTTGAAAGACCTCAGGCTTGGGAAATATCCCTGTCCAGGACTTTTCAGAATTGCTACCTCTCCAAGGGAATAAGTATCATGCCTTTTCACTCTCTTATCTGTAGAAGCAATGAAATACTACCAGAACAACAGACTGTTACCTGTCAGGAGGCAGTCTGCGCAGTCTGTGCTAGAATAAAACACCCTTTATTAGTCAAATTAACATCTTAGTTGTACTATATCAATAACAGCTACCTGGCTTGACTCTGAAATAATCTTCTCTAAAATTAGATTTCTGTGAGACCTGCTTCTGAAGTCACTGGATGCAACTGCAGACAACAGCTAATGTCTAATGTTAGGCTCCTTTATCAGGAGCCACCAAGAACTGCCCCCCGCATCCTACATCCTTTGAGTTGTGGAAACCAAATGGAAGTTTTGACTTCTGTCAAAAGCAGTGTATTCTAAAATTCTGGAAAAGCAAATCGAAAAAGAAACATCTTTTTGAAAGTATTACATAACAAGGCACTACTGAATAATTTTATTCTTGTATTTGATAGACTATAGACTGTGACACCCCCCCCCCGGGCTGCCATGTGCCAGGACCATATTCATGCCCACCGATTATGACTGTTTCTTTCCTTCTTGGAAACTTGTCACAGACTACCATACAATACTTTGTGGAGTGGCACCAGTCCCTGGATGATCACGATACAATCCATTCTCCTTCTTTTCAGAACTATGCCCATCATATTCAATGCAGTTTGCTGACAAGTAAGTGTAGAGAGGAGAGGAGTCACAATTACTACTAGGGAAGGAGGCAAAGTAGCAAGGTGACTAGATCTGGTGAACAATCTGACCCTTTCAGACGCCTTTGGGTCCCTGCCTTTAACTCTTTCAGACTCCCTGTGAAAAAGGACCACAATTGTGTTGACTGTCTTTCCTGGCAGCTTCTTCCACTTTGTTTATTTCTGGCACCCCAGACCACTATAGCAAGACACTCCTGGGCTAGATGCGCCACATCTGGTCTCCACAGCCCCTCCTGCTACCAATAAGGCTGGACTACATTCACAACTGGGCCTTAAATGGCAAAGCAGAAACTGTAGTTAAAAAAAAAGGTTGACCAGCCATACAAGCCCTAGTTGATTAATATATTAAATACATTTCTATACAGGATTGAAAATGTTTCTGAAGGTAACTTTGGTTTTAGATGTTACATGTATCTTTCCAAGTGTCATTCTGAAAGTTTTTCAAACTCAAAGTCTCCCTTTTGTGAGAGAAAACAGGTACAAAGAACTGTGTTGTGGGGCTTCTTAAAAAATAAACTGGCTGCCTGCTTGGGGCGTCTGCATCATTTAAGCTAGTGGCCATAACATCCAAGTTGCATTTTGCTACAGAAAACACAATTCACTGGTTGCAATACCTATCACACCAACAAACCCAAATTTTAAAAAGAATACAGCATGGCCTCAAATTTAGCCAACCGAGGTCTGACTCTCAATCAGATCATCAATCTGGACAAAACAACCTCATAGTCCCAGCACATAAAGAGAACTAAAGTAATAATCAGAAAGATTAGTGCTTAAGCTACTTCCCAACAGGCTTGGTCTCTCTTAACAAAAAAAGGAAAGCTTTTTGAAAAAAATACTGTACATGTAAGGAAACTTTCAGTCCAAGAAACCCTTTCATGTACACTGAAATGAATCCATCCAGCCCTCAGCTGACCTGGTCACTGAAAACTACTGTATATAAGTCGATCTCATGTCTAAGTCAAGGGCAGGTTTGAGGGCCAAAGTTATGAATTTTGATATGACCCATGGATATGTCGAGGGTAAAATCAGAGGCCTGTAACAAAAGATGTAAATGATGAAGGAAAGGGAAATAATGCCAAAGAACTTACAAAACTACAGAAGGCATTAAAGGCTGGATGGCTGAGAGAGTAGAGAGCAGTGTACGTAGGGAGTTTTGGAGATGTCTCATCTACAGGGTTGCCATGGGGCAGTGATGGTGAACCTTTTAGAGGCCGAGTGCCCAAACTGCAACACAAGACCCACTTATTTATTGCAAAGTGCCATGTCCCTCTGGCTTTCTAGTAACAAACTCTGTGCTGGGGAGATGGCACATATGCACACAGTGAGGGCTCTGAGTGTCACCTCTGACACACATGCCATAGGTTTGCCATCATTGCCATGGGTCGAGATCGACTCGAGGGTAGATAATAACAAAACAGAGCCTCCAGGATATTTTATGCTCTTACCTCTCACCAGAGGACAGTTCCTTTTTTAAATAAGACTTGAAGAACAATAGTTATATTGACCTGTTGATAAGTCGACTCAGGTTTTGGGGGGCAATTTTTTTGACTAACATTTCTAGACTCATACAGGAGTATATACAGTAAACACATTTTAATACTGAAAATGATCAGCACTGTCTTCTTCGATTTGTTTACATCCCACCTCCCTCCCAAACTGGAACTCAAAGTGACTTACAGTTTAAAAGAATACTATTAAAAACATACAAAAGTGAGCATTTAAACAGAGTTGAACCATTACAGTATTAAAACACATTGCTCCTGGAAAGAATACAATGCAATTAAAAAAAGAGATCAATGTGCTTAAGAGTGTCTTAGCCAGAAATGAAATAAACTATGGTCTGGTTGTGTGCAGAGCTAAGCATTTGAAAAGATAACAGATTGCATCAAGCCTACTGAACAAACTAACTATGGCCAGCAAGAAGTAGCAGTTACTCCAGTATGCCTCAGACGCTAGGAAGACAACAAAGGTACTACTGAAATACAATTCTGAGACATACATAGGCCTGATAAGTCTGGAAAATCAAACTCTATGTTTTGCCATGAGCCTTTCCAGCACCAGCAAGTATGGAAAGGGATCTTGCAGCTTTCCTAGGTTTAAGCCTCCTTCTTCTGATGCGCACTATATAGGTCTCTCCCTGGACTTTCCCCTCCACCTCTGAGGAAGGGGTGGCCTCAAGACTACAAAAGCTTTAAAGATCCCTTTGCATACTGGTGGTGCTGGAAAGGCTCATGGAAAAATGTAGATTTTGAGGAGGGATGTAGATATGGTAAGTGATGGCATCACAAAGGTGTTCTAGGAAAGACTTCCAAGACTCTGGGCTAATGAGGGAGAAATGGTGGAGAGCAGAATTCAAAGACATTTGGTCCAAAACAAACTGTGGAAATAATCCAGTTTGAGAGGGCTTTAACTGCCCTAGCTCCATGGTAGGGAACCCTGCGAGTTGTAGTTTATTGTGGTACCAGAATAAGAGAAGGCTACATGTATCACAAAACTACAGTTCCCAGAATTCCCTAGCACAGAGCCTCAAACTGGATTATTTCTGCAATGTGTTTTGGACCATAGCTGTGTTGTTAGTCTGGAAAATCAGCAGGCAAAGGGATGCATGTGATGAATTAGGCCCATGTTTAGGAAAGTCCGTGCTTCTCTCTTTCAGGTAGTCTCAAAGGTGCTACAAGATCCCTTTGCATAATAAATTGTTCTTCTTACAGCTTGGAAATGTTTGAGAGGTAATTTGCCTTATTACTTGCTCTACTGCTTTTTGGTTATTTTGCATTACTTTATTCAAAGGGGAAAACTCACTTAGGCTCAATGAGAATTACAGTATCTACAAATCCCTTGTCAAGATGCCTAAAATGGCCTTTCAAGCAAAGCTTATGCCTCTCTCTCAGTTGGTCTCCAAGGTGTTACAAGAACCCTTTCCACCCTTGAAATCCAGCAGACGCTGGCCTTGCTTAGATGGTGGCAGTCACAGGTGTATGTTTCCCTTCCACTATCCGCCTCTCTTTCCTTTGGCAGAAAATGCCAGAGACTTGGAGCAATTGCTAAAGGAAGTCAAGGAAGAAAATGCAAAGGCTGGTTTATGTGTCTGGGGGTTCAAGTCATTATGGTGACCCTACCATTCCTGTTTAAAAAAAGAAGAAATTACTAAGAAACTACCACTCCTGTTTAAATAGAAGAAGAAGAAGAAGAAGAAATTACAGAGGACCTAGCTACCAAAACGTATTTATTTAAGGAGGCGTTCAAGATGTTCATCATCACCAGGGTAGTTTTTAATGGGAGCATGTGTGTTTTAGTCACATTTTTAAACTTTTGTACACCTATACAGTATGTCAATTTTACACAGGTTTTATATGATTTAAACCGTTTTAAATTTCTATTGTAACATTTATTTATTTTAAATCTGCGAGTGCCTTGGGTCCCTTTCTAGGAAAAAGATGGCACACACAAATAAATAAATAAATAAATAAATAAATAGCACTCCTCTGTTTAAAAACATAGTAATAATAATAATGATGATGGTTTAATATGATTTTAATGCTTTTAAATTCCATTGTAATGTTTTATTTATTTATTTATTTAAAACCTGTGAGCCGCCTTGGGTCCCTTTCTGGGAGAAAGACGGCATACAAAAATAAACACCACTCCTCCGTTTAAAAACGTAACAATAATGATGGTTTTATATTATTTTGACGGCTTTAAATTTCTACTGTGGTGTTTTTAAATACGACTTCGACGGTTTTAAATTGCGATTGTAACTTTTTAATCTCGTTTTTATTTAATTATTTAAATCTGTGAGCCGCCTTGGGTCCTTTCCTGGGAGAAAGGCGGCATACAAAAACAAATAAATAAACACCACTTCTCTGTTTGAAAACAACAACAATAATGGTGGTTTTCCCATCTTCCCTTTTAAAATGGGAAAGCATTCCTCTAACCAACTGGATGGGCGAGAGAGAGAGAGGGGAAAGGGGGGGAAAGAGATAGCCCCTCATGAGCAGATAACATTTTCCTTTCATTTTAAACCCTCTATTTTACATTAGCCCAGTTGTCTTGTACTATTTATTTATTTACTTTCTCTATGCTGGATATATATATATATATATATATATATATATATATGTAAGCCGTAATAAAAACCAAGTCAAATCGACAGAGGGCCTCAGTTTTCCTCCAGAGGGAAGGAAAGGGAAACAAAGTAGTGGCGCCTCGCGTCGCGCCACTCGCGCATGCGCTCTACCTCACTTGCGCGCGAGAGAAAGAAAAAGAGAGCGCGCGCAACGACGCCAACCGCCGCCGCTCGCGCCGCCACTCTCCTCCGCGTCCTCAAACCCCCCTCCTTGCTTCCCTCAACGCCGACTGCGCATGCGCACGCGCGAGCTCCCCGAGGGTTCCAAACGCCGCCGCCATTTAGCCCCTCCCCCCTCCTCCCACCACAGAGCCTTGGTTTTTTTCACCTACGCAGACGATACTCCCCCCCCCTCACGCGCCTACCTCGCTAAGACAGAAACGAGCGCTTCCCTGATTGGCCCGTACCCCTGTCACAAGCAGAAGCTGGGGAAGCGGACCCCGGTGGAGGAAGAGAACAGGGGAAAGGCGTAGAAAGACCGCTGCGTTAGACTCCGCTCCCGCAACCGCTCGCCCTAGACCGCTAATCCGCCCGGCGCATGCGTCGTCGTCTGCGCGGCCAAGGGGGCGGAGCTTTGTGCGCATGCGCTCACTTCGCGTGTAAAATCTCGCGGCTGTGTTGTTTCCCCCCCTCCTTCTCTAACCCATCGCGAGAAAGCGGCCATTTTGTTTTCTATCCTTACTCCCTCAGGAGTCCTCCCCCTCCCCTCCTCAAAATTCTTGAATTGATGGATCTTTCATTTTAGGAGACTTCCTGGCTTTTTGTAGCGTTGTGTTTCTTTTACCTAGGAACGACAGGCCTCCAAGTCGCTTAATAAGTTAAAACAAGGTCCAAAACACACTGCAGGAACAATCCTAGGGAATGCTGGGAATTGTAGTTCGTTGTGGCACCAGGGCTCGTTTCTGACACAGGTTAAATGTCTCACAAAACTACAGTTCCCAGGATTCCCAATTCCACAGGTTTATCGCTCTTTGAACAATTAAAGAAATTACTGTATAACTTAATTCTTCTTTTGTTTCTTCCTGTCTCTTTCTTTCTTTCTTTTGTTTCCCTAATCTTCTTGTTGACTTCCTTAATTCGCCACTCTGGAACAGTCTTACTGTAATAGCTATATTTAGAATATTCAATATTAATATAATTTGTTACTAACAGTTAGGAGAGAGGTTTAAAGAAAAAATCTAGGCCCGAAAAGTTGTTTAGATAACTGAGGTCACCAAAGCATTCCAGGCACCAGAACTGGCATTGAACACAAATAAATAAATAAATATTATTTATAAATAAACACACACACATAAATATTATTTATTTATAAATATACATATAAACAAATAAAAAATTTAATAACATTTATAAATAAATATACACATAACTAGATAATAAATATTATTTATTTATTTATAAATACACATATAAATAAAAGTATTATTAATAATGTTTATAAATAAATAAATATACATATAAATAAAATATTATTAATTTATTTATAAATATACACTAAATAAATAAATATAAGTATAAATTATTATTATTATTATTATTATTATTATTATTATAAATAATGTGTGGAATGCACTTAAGAAACATTATGGCACAGAGAGAGTTTAGAATTGAAACTAATAAGGGAGTGTGGGTCCAGGTTTTCAAATGGACCTTTAATGTGTGCATCTATCCACCAATAGATGTGAGAATTCTCATGTATAAGTTTCCTTTGTCTAAGAACCAATAAAACCTTGGGTTACTTTCTTTTTGGTGCTACGGATTTCTCCGCTCTGGAAACCCCACAACAAACTCCAACTCCCAGAATTCCATAGCCTTGAGCCAAAAAAAAGAGATCTACACTTTTCTTCCCCTCTCCCTAAACAAATATGGCGATTTCTTCCACTTCCGCCCGGAGAGGAAGAACAAAGAAAGGGAGCCCGGAAGCTTCTCCTCCAACCCCTGGGTGGGCCCCTCTATAATCTTTGCTACCTCTACAGAGGAGTCCTGTTATGAGTCGCCAGCTGCGTGGGAGGAGCGGAGTCCGCTTCGCCTAAAATGGCGGCAGGGCGTGACGTGGCTGCTTTTGATTGGTGGAACGGGCTGCTCGCTCCGCTCAGGCTCCTACTGGGAGGAAGGCTGGGCAAGAGGTAGGAGGCTTGAGGGGCAGCTGATGGAGGGACTCTGAGCAGCCGCAGGAATAACCCGCTTTGGCACCGCTCTAACAGCCGGGGCTCCGTGCCGTGGGGGATTCTGGGAGCTGTAGTTTTTGGGAGACATGTAGGCTGCACCCCAGTTAACAGAAACAATCCTCCGTTGACGCCGCTTTAACTGTGTTTTATTGTTGTCATTGCTGTAGTCCGCCTTGATTCCCTAGGGAAAAGGCGGAATATAAATAATTTATACTATTATTATTAACTGCCCTGGTGTATATAGGTCCCAAACAACACTGCAGAAATAATAATCCAGTTTGAGATCACTTTAACTGCCCTGGCTCAATGCTAGGGGATTCTGGGATTTGTAGTTTTGTGAGACACCCCAACCTTTTCTGTCAGGGAGCCCTGGCGCCACAAATAAACTACAACTCCCAGGATTCAGCCATGGGTTGAATTATTACTATTGTTATTACTAAATGCAGTGTGGATGCAGCCTTGGCCTTTCTGTTAGAGAGCTCTGGTGTCACAACGCACTACAAATCCCAGGATTCCACAGCATGGCAGTTAAAGGGATGTGAAATGGCATTGGCTCTTCTGCAGCATGGCAGCAGCCTAGGACTCTGGAGACCAGGGTTCAAATCCTTGCTTGGCCTTGGAAGCACACTGGTTAGCATTGGGCCAGTCACACTCTCTCAGCCTCGTCCGAATGTTGCTTGCCAAGAAAATCCTGGGATAAGGTCACCAAAGGCAGTCATATAACCACAGCCACAAAAGTGTTCAGAGAGATAGCTTTCCTTGTCTTTTTCAGCACAGAACGTCCTTGAAAGTAACTGGGCAAAAGAACTCTGTGGTCCAAAACACACTTGAAGAAATAATCCAGTTTGAGACCGCTTTAAACTGCCCTGGCTCAATGCTAGGGGATTCTGGGATCTGTAGTTTTGTGGGACATTTAGCCTCCTCTGTCAGAGAGCTCTGATGCCACAATGAAATACAATTTGCAGGATTCCATAGCACTGAGTCAGGGCAGCTAAAGTGGTCTCAAACTGGATTATTTCTGCAGTGTGTTTTGGACCTTCGTTGGCACATTCCCTTTGTTTTATTTCTGCATCTGACAAAATGAAATTTATTCTTCCTTATGCAAACAAAAACCCGTGAGTGATACCTTTATTGGCCAACCGAAATGCACAGTATGCTTGTTGCAAGCTTTCGAAGCTCCATGGGCTTCTTCATCAGGCAAGATGTTACAAACCAAGGAACTGGAGATGTTAGTCAGATGCCTGTATGTTGTTTCAGTCCTTAGTAAAGATGTTATGCAGGTAGTCTCCTCCTCCTTCTTGCCATGCAACAGCAGGGAGATTTTCAAAGTCCAGGACATTTAAAGTCCATTTGCATCTCCACAGGGATGCCCTGTTTTGCAATCCAGTATGTCTCCATTCCAATGAGGCCACAGGCAAATGGACTTTAAATGACCTGGACTTTTAAAATCTCCCTACTGCTGCATGGCCAGAAAGAGGAGAGCCTGCTTGCAAAAGACATCCTCCCCATCATAACATCTTTACTAAGGACTGAAACAACATGCAGGCATCTGACTAACATCTTCAATTGTTTTTTTCCTCTCCTGTTTGGTTTGTAACATCTTGCCTGATGAAGAAGCCCATGGAGCTTCGAAAGCTTGCAACAAGGATATTGTGCATTTCGGTTGGCCAATAAAGGTATCACTGATGGATTTTTGATTGCATTTGTTAAATGGCCAACACAGCAACCTCTGCATGTTATTCTTCCTTAGTTAGGCCTGTTACAGACTGCCAAAATAAAGCTGCTTCGAGCCTTGTTGGAGGTATGCTATTTTAAATGATGCATGGGTCCTAAGAGTCCGGAAGTCGTGCCAAAGCCACACTCCATTCCTAAGCACTGGAGGGCAGCTTTGGTGCAGCTTCCGGATTCTTCTGATGCATGCATCATTTAAACAGCATACCTCCAAAGAGACTCGAAGCAGCTTTATTTTGGCAGTCTGTAACAGGCCCTAGTCTCAGTACTGCTGCTGGGAGAGGTACCACTTTGATTGGGGCCGTTTCACTTCAGACAGCAGTTAACGGCTCAGAGGAATGGCTGTTGCTCCACAAACAAACACTCACCTAGGAAACAAGCATCTAAGGATGAAGAGACATTTAGGTCCTGTCTTCTCGTTTTCTAAGTTTGGGAAACTTAATTTTTCAAACTACAATTACTATTTTTGCTTGGGAAGCCTAGGCATTGTAGTCCCCAAAAGTTACTTTTCTGATTTCAGTGGTTGCTCCTCTTGCTGCTGATAATGCGTGAGAAGAATTATAGAATCATGGAGTTGGAAGAGACCCCAAGAGCCATCCAGTCCAAACCCCTGCCATACAGGAACTCACAATCAAAGCATCCCTGGCAGATGGCTGTCCAGCCTCTGTTTAAAGACCTCCAATGAAGGAGACTCCACTACATTCTCAGGGAGTGTGTTCTACTGTTGAACAGCTCTTACTGTCAGGAGGTCCCTCCTAATGTTGAGGTGGAAACTCTTTTCCTGTAGTATAGTTGGGTGAGTCCTTTGTTTCTAGGGCACTGGTTCTCAACCTTCTTAATGCTGTGACCCTTTAATGCAGTTCCTCATGTTGTTGTGACCCCCCCAACCATAAAATTGCTGTGTCTCGGTTCCTAAGACCATCAGAAATATGTGTTTTCCGATGGTCTTAGGCAACCCCTGTGAAAGGGTTGTTCAACCCCCAAAGGGGTCACAACCCCACAGGTTGAGACTGCCACTCTAGGATGACAGCCTAGGATGCAAGCTGCCACCTATCTGTGTTGTAGAAGGGAAGCATAGAGGCAGAGGGAATAATAAAAAGTAATGTAGGAGTCAAGGAAGGCAGAAGTGTCTCCTCCCTCCCTTTTCATCCCAAATCCTTAGCTGCCAGCCATGCTTGCTCTAACTCTGGATGTTCTATCAAAAGTGAAACTGCATCTTGTGTTTAAAGTAGGGTGAAGAGCTCAATTGAAGTGTTATTTTTATTTCTTCTTACAAGTAGGTGTGTAAGGAGAGAGCCAGCATGGTGCAGTGGTTTGAGCGTTCAACTACAACTCTGGAGACCAGTGTTTGAATTCTGGATCAGCCATGGAAACCCAGTGGGTGACCCTGGGCAAGTCACGCTCTCTCAGCCTCAGAGCATGGCAATGGCTAACCCTCTTTGAAGAAATTTGCCAAGAAAACCCCATGATAGGGTCACCTTAGGATTGCCATAAGTGGGAAATGACTCGAAGGCACACAATAGCACAAGTGTGTAAGGAGGCCTCATCCAGATCAGGCCGACCAAACTGAAACCTTACTCCTCCCACATATTATTTTCTTAACCTAAGTTCACCGCCTATTTGTGGGGCTTAAAAAGAGTGGGGGAGATGACTATCCTAATAAATGCATCTTCATTTTCCATGATAGGGGCAGGTCCACGATAATAGAATAGAATGCTGAACTAGTCAAATAATGGCTCCATGTTTGAAAACTACAGTGGGCCCTTGGTATCTGTTGGGATTTGGTTCCAGGATCCTTCATGGAAACCAAAATCTATGAACACTCAAGTTCCATTAAATATAAAGACACAGTAAAATGCTGCCCCTTAAATGGAAAATCAAAGGCCTGTTACAGACTGCCAAAATAAAGCTGCTTCAGGTCTCTTTGGAGGTATGCTGTTTAAATGATGCATGCATCCTAAGAATCCAGAAGCTGCACCAAAGCTGCACTCCAGTGCTTAGGAATGGAGTATGGCTTTGGCGCGACCTCCGGACTCTTAGGACCCATGCATCATTTAAATAGCATACCTCCAAAGAGACCCGAAGCAGCTTTATTTTGGCAGTCTGTAACAGGCCAAAGTTTGCTATTTGGAATTTATATGGAATTTACTTTTTGCTGGGTTTTGGAGACTGCTAAACACAGGAGGAGCAAGCAAAGTGACAGGTGTCCCTGCTGCAGGTTCTGTGTAGATGGCTGACAAATTGAAGGAGTCTGTCTCTTTCATTCTTGTGAAGTGGGTCACTGACACAAACTTCATAAGTTCTCTTCAATACATGGAAAACCTTGAGGAAGGAAAAGCTGTCAGGTTAGGCTAGACATCTGAATGCCAGACGCCTACACCAGGAAGAGATTTATAGTTGCCATCTGGTAACTGGCCATCTGGTCACTACGTTCGTGGCTGAGTGATTGAAATTTATGTTCTTGAAAATGTCTGCAATTAAACTTTGGTGCTATTTTTTAAAAAATTAAGTTGCCTTGTTTTGGCTTTACTTCAAGGTTGCTTTTGTGCTCAGTCAGTCCTCACATAATTGCCAACCTGTGGATTGTGACTGAAATTTATTTATTGGTTATGTAGTTACATTTATATGCCACTTTTCTCCATTGAACTCAAGTCAACATATACTGGCTCTCCGCTTTGCTCCTTTATCCTTATAACAGACCTGTGAGGTAGGTCACATTGAACTAGCTCAAAGTCATCCTGAGAGATCTGTGGCTCAAAGGGGACTAATTTGTATCTCCCTAGATAATAAAATTGTACAGTGTTGTGAAAGAGATGTTGACATGATGAAGAAGGGAAGGGAAACTTGATAAATCTGTTATCTCATTTCAGGTTGCAATGTCTCACAGTATCTGTTTTGGGTCCATCGTGACAAAGCTCAATTTGGTGGTCTTGCTGCTTTTTATAACAAGTTTCTCTTCATGCTTAAATGACAGAGTTGCAGTAAGTATGTTTAATATCTGAATACTATATAAGGAAAGTTCATTCATCTGAATGAATTGGTGTTGATAAGATAGGTTGGTCTATGTATTTTCTTTCTCAGGCTAATTCTTTGTAATTTGTTACTGTAGTCTGCACTTTCAGTGCAAATAATTAACCTCATAGTTAATCAGGTCTTTGAAAGGCTCTCTAATCAGCATGAAAGTCAGTAAAGTCAGTATTCGACCTCTTCCTATCTCCCAGCTTCCATTCCTCTGTTCACTCTGGAACTGTCGCTCTGTTGCTCCGAAAGCGACTGCTGTCCATGATCTTTTTCTCTCTAGATCATTTAACCTTCTCGCTCTTACTGAAACCTGGCTCCCGGCCCATGATACTGCCACCTCCGCTGCCCTTTCTTTTGGCGGTCTCTCATTCACTCACACAAGCCGCCCTGAGGGTCGAGGAGGAGGGGTCGGTATACTATTGTCCAATTCCTGCCAGTTTCAAGTTCTCTCTTTCCCCCCCAGCTATTGTTTCTCTTCATTCGAGTCTCACTGTATTCGACTCTTTTTTCCTTTACAGCTCCGGGTTGCTGTCATCTATCGTCCTCCTGGTTCTGCTACCCAATTCCTATCTGACTTTGAATCTTGGCTGACGTTTTTTCTATCTGATACAGTCCCTTCTCTAATCCTAGGTGACTTTAATATTCACCTTGACAATCCCAACAATCCTTCTTCATCTCGCCTTAGATCCCTGTTTGCTTCTTTTGGCCTTCAGCCTCATTCTAACTCCTCAACCCATTCCTCTGGTCACTGTCTCGACCTAATTCTTGCTGCTAAGTGCGTCATTTCCGACTACCTGGCATCTGATTTTCCATTGTCTGACCATCATTTAATTTCTTTTACTCTTACTTATATCCCTCCTCCTCGTCGTACTGTCCAGCGCCATTTCCGCGACCTTCAGTCTGTTAACTCTGACCATCTCAGTCAGACTTTGAATTCATCTCTCTCTTCTCTTGATCTTGGGGACTCTGCTGATTCAGCAATGTCTTTATTTAATTCCACTCTTTCTTCAACTCTTGACAGCTTTGCTCCTGTATCTGTACGTGTGTCTTCCCCCATGACTAGGCCTCAGCCTTGGCTCACTCCCACTATCAGGTACCTCCGGTCCTGCTCTCGAGCGGCCGAACGTCTTTGGAAAAAGTCTAGGGACCCGGCTGATTTCATTCATTATAAATTCATCCTTTTATCTTTTTCACGCGCTCTGTCTACGGCAAAAAAGAACTATTTTAAATCGCTGATCTGCGTTAATGAGAGGCGTCCGCAGCGTTTGTTCTCCTGCTTCAATACACTACTCAAACCTTCCTCTCCCCCTGTCTTCTCATCTTTTTCCCCCACTGACTTCGCCAACTACTTCATCACAAAAGTCACTACTATTCGATCTGAAATAGTTCCTCCCGACTTGCCCCCTACCACTAACCTCCTGGTACCTTCTACTAATAAACTCTTTGTATTTCCCCCTGTTTCTCTGGATGAACTCTCTAAGCTGCTAAATTCTTCCAAACCTACTACCTGCTCTCTTGATCCTATTCCCTCCCGTCTCCTAATCTCTATAGCCCCTTCTCTTCTGCCCTCGCTCCTCTATATCTTTAATCTCTCTCTCTCTTTGGGTTCCTTCCCTTCTGACTTCAAACATGCTCTCGTTTCCTCAATTCTGAAGAAACCCTCTCTCGACCCCTCTTCTTTGTCTAGTTATCGTCCAATTTCTCTTCTTCCTTTTCTTTCTAAGGTCCTAGAACGGGTCGTTTATTCTCGCTGTATTAAGTTTCTTGAAGCCAACTCCATCCTAGACCCCTTCCAATCTGGCTTCCGCCCACGGCACTCTACAGAGACAGCCCTCACCAAGATCTCAAATGATCTCTTGCGGGCCAAGGCAAACGGCCTCTACTCTATTCTCATTCTTCTAGATTTGTCTGCAGCCTTTGACACTGTTGATCACTGTCTCCTGGTTGATTTACTTTCTGACCTTGGGTTCGCCGACTCTGCTCTCGACTGGTTTAAATCTTACTTGTCAGATAGATCTTTTGCAGTGGTCACGGGTGGTCAGACTTCGTCCTCTGTTCCCCTATCTGTTGGAGTTCCCCAGGGCTCTGTCTTGGGTCCCCTTCTGTTCTCTCTATACACACTGTCTCTAGGTAAACTCATCAGTTCTTTTGGTTTCTCCTATCATCTGTACGCCGACGACACTCAGCTGTATCTCTCCACTCCTGACCTTTCGACGAGGCTTGAACAGCAAGTTTCTTCGTGTCTGACTGCCATCTCTCAATGGATGCGGCTTCGGCGCTTGAAGCTCAACATGTCTAAGACTGAGCTTCTCGTCTTTCCACCTAAACCCACCCTTCATTATTCCTTTTCTGTTTCTGTCGACGACACTTCTATTCAACCAGTTCATCAAGCCCGCAGTCTTGGCTTCATTTTTGACTCTTCTCTCTCATTTATTCCCCAGATCCAGGCCACCGCCAAGACCTGTAGATTCTTTCTCCACAACATTGCCAAGATCCGTCCATTCCTCTCAATCTCTACTGCCAAGACTCTGGTCCATGCCCTAGTGGTTTCGCGACTAGATTATTGTAACCTCCTTCTAACAGGGCTTCCTCTTTCACACCTCCATCCTTTAATCTCTGTCCAGTATTCAGCTGCCCGTATTGTCACATCCGCTCGCCGCTTTGACCATGTTTCTCCTCTTTTATCCTCCCTTCATTGGCTCCCCTTCCCCTTCCGCATCCGGTACAAGCTTTTGTTACTGACTTTCAAAGCCCTCCATGGTTTGGCCCCTCCTTACTTATCTGACCTTCTTTCTCCTTACATTCCTACTCGCACCCTCCGCTCTGGTAGTCAGGGTCTCCTGTCACAGTGTAGGACTACCACTGCCCCCTCCCGAATTCGTCCCTTCTCGCTTGCTGCCCCTTACTCCTGGAACCTTCTTCCCCCACATGCACACCTCATCACTTCTCTACCCAGTTTCAAAACTGAATTAAAGACTATATTGTTTAGAGAAGCATTCCCAGAGGTGAGCCCCTCTCTGACCCAGGAAGCCTCCTTCTAACTATCCATCAAGAAGCCAAGCCCTTCCTCCAGTCCATCTGCCTTGGTCCAGGCCTCAGAGGTGGAGAAGATCTGCTGGACCTGATCCTATTCCCCACCACCACTCCCCTCTCCTTTTGTGTCGTGTCTTCTTAGATTGTAAGCCTGAGGGCAGGGAACCGTCTGACTAAAACATTTATGTACAGCGCTGTGTAAACTTACAGCGCTTTATAAATAAAGGTTAATAATAATAATAATAATAAAGCATAGATTTTTAAAATAATAACCTATCTAGAGCTGTAAATCAGTTGTCTTTTATTTTGAAGGAGTTTGCTTTGACAAAAAAAGAAGAGAATGATTTAAAGGAAGAGAACAGAAAAGAGTTTGTGGAGGAAGAAGAGGAGGAACTAGATCCTGAAGACTTGGATGTATTTTATCCAACAAATCAGTGGCAAACAGTTCGGCCAGGTAAACAAAATATAGCTAATTGTGCAGAACTATTGAAATTATATTCTGTGTTGTTCAAGAAAATCAGCACAGAAACAGAGTACAGTTTCACTCAACTGCAAAAACTCCAAGGTAAGTGTGACTAAAATGCCAGTGATCTCCAGTCTAATCCCAGCTCTGAGAGGAAGACAGTTTTAAAATCATATTAAGGGAAACTTATTTCCAAAAGTTAACAGCATAATTAAAATATCAATAAAACACATTTTACCCTTTAAAACTCACAAGTCTTGTGGCAACTTTAAAACTAATATTTATTTTACCATGTACTTCTATGGATTTTGTGGCTCATAATCCACAAAAGATGGTGCAAAAATAGACCTGTTGGTCTTAAAGGTGCCATAAGACTCCTTGTTGTTTTGCTGGAACAGACTGACAAGCTCAACCTTTTAAAAATACTTTTGTTATGCATTTCATAGTACACTCGTCCCTCCACATCTGCGGCTTTGATTTTTGCGGATTTGATTATTAGTGGATTTTATTAAGATGTTCTCTTTAGGAATATCTAGGTCCTCCAGTGCAACTCTGTGATCAACTTTAATCAAATGTCGCACAGAAGGGACTAGAGAGTCCTAGAGAGAACACTCCACTAGGCATTTGTAGCTCCTCCAGCGCAATTCTGTGGTCAATGACTGGCAGATATTGACTGCAGAGTTACCTAGAGATTCCTAGAGAGGTGTTCTCTCAGGTAAAAACATCGTGATTTTGTTATTTGTGGTTTTTCCACATTCACAAGAGTCCTGCGCCCCTAACCCCAGCAAATGTGGAGGGACAAGTGTATTGGGAAGAAGCTGATGGGTTTTGAATGACCAGATTATAGAACAGATCAAACGTTACCAAAATCTGGGACTGATATTCTACTCTTCAATCTCATAGTATATACATACATCTTACATTCTTCAGAAAGCACTAGATGGTGAGATTCCTCTATTAATTTTGTTTCTGTATGAAAAAGTTATTCTAGAATTCCAGTCTACTTCAGCAGCTATAGCATTTTTCAGTGCTAAGATAGCTTCTTCAGCCTCTTTATAGAGCTGCTATGTTTGAGTCAGGAGAAGACCTTTATTTGTTGATTACCCCATTTGTACATCCCTGGATATGTTCCTTGTTTTCATCTATACTAATGGAAACACAACATTCCCCTTTTCTTGTGAAGACCTGGGTGACAACCTTAAAACTCTGGCTAAAGATTTCTATCCTGACAGTTAGGCCTTTGGACTTTTCTCCAAGTAATATTCACACTACTGCTCTGATGCACTGTCTGGATGAAAGAGCCCATTGTGTTAGGCTGTCATTCTCTTTCCTTTAAATGAGATTTGATTCTGCAATATTTCCTTTCAAGATCTTTCTACAGTACTTGGGTGTATGCAATTTGCTCTCCTCATTCTTTATAAACCTTTTCTTTATGGAAACCATTTTCATAACATTCATAATACATACTAGAACAAAGGGACATCCACTGAAGCTGGATTTTGGGAAATTCAGAACAGCCAAAAGTAGATAACATCTTTGCACAGCATGTATGTAGTTAAACTGTAGAATTCACAATGCATAGTGATGGCTGCCAACTTGAACAGCTTTGAAATGGGTGAGATAAATGCATGGATATTAGTGCATGGAAGTTAGGGCACTCAGTGGCTACTAGTCAGGATCAGTGGCGTCATTGGGGAGGTGTGGCGGGTGCGGAGCACAGTAGGTAACACCCCAATTGGCCCCTTCTCCTCCGGTGTAGAAGGGGCAAACACTTGCTCTTCCCAGCTGCTCTATTGCCAGACTGCCTCCCTGGGGAGGAAGCCTAGTGATCGAGGAAGAGGAGGGGCAAATGCACACCCTTCTTGGGTGATGCCCTCTGCACTGGGTGACATCCTATCTAGTAATGCCACTGGTTAGGATGGCTATATAATCTACAATATATAATACACTCTCTCACAGTATGCCTACTATCAGGTCTTGGAGAAGGCAAAAAGAGGGTGCACTGCGAGTGGGCTTCTCATAAGGCTGCTGTGCAAACAGCCTGATGAATTGGATGGGCCTTTGGTTTGGTACTGCATAACCCTTCTTGTCTTCTCCACGTAGTTTTCTTGTAACCAAATAATGTATGGTGTTCACTTTCATCCAATTTTAGCATGCTAGTCTCTCCTATGGTTAGAGGAAGATATGATGGGGTTCCATTACCCTCGAGCAGTCATCCATGCAACAACTAGGTGATACGAGCTATGGAGTATTTTGTTTTGGGTTTTGTTCTTTTTCGTAGTACTTACGTTGGGGCTTAATAGCAAGTAACTGCTGCTTTAGTGGCTACTATACCAGGCAGATCAGACCAATTTTATATTACATATTTGCTCTCAGATAAAATTGCATCCCCTTTAATTAGCTGTGGGTGATCCCCCCCCCCCCCCCGTGTCTAGTGACCATGATGTGGCATCTACCTATCAAATGTTGGAAGGCTGGTTGGAGGTGGCTATTTTATGGTGTGTGTTTGGGTATTTTTGATTTGAGGATGCAACCTTTTGTATACATGCTTCTGATTGTTTTTCATTGTGGTATTTTGAGTGCAGTTTAAAAATATGGGAAAACAGAAATAACACGGTGATATATGCTTAAAATAGCCAGGTTGTACAGGTAAATGGCTAAAGTATAAAATATATGTATGGAATACTTTAGTATTTCTAAATTACCATACTTTAGTAATCATTCAAATGGTGCTATTCACAAGGTTCCTGCAAACTAGCTAGTTAAAGGTGGGCTAGACAATGCAACTGTTAGGTGGATTAGTAATTGGTTGACCAGTCGAACCCAAAGGGTGCTCAGCAATGGCTCTTCTTCATCTTGAAGTGACCAGTGGGATGCTACAAGGTTCTGTCCAGGGCCCAGTACTATTCAACACCTTTATGAATGACTTGGATGAAGGACTAGAGGGCATGCTTATGAAATTTGCAGATGACACCAAATTGGGAGGAGTAGCTAATACTCCAGAGGGCTGGATCAGAATTCAAAATGACCTGAATAGATTAGAAAGCAGGGCCAAAACTGACTAAACAAATTTCAACATGGAGAAATGTAAGGTTCTTACACTCACTTAGGCAGAAAAAATTAAATGCACAGGTATAAAATGGGTGACTCCTGGCTTGACAACAGTGCAAGTTGAACATGAGTCAACAGCGTGTTGTGGCAGCTAAAAAGGTCAATGCAATTCTAGGCTGCATCAATAGAAGTATAGTGTCTAGATCAAGGGAAGTAATAGTGCCACTCTTACCTAGAATACTGTGCCCAATGTTGGGCACCACAATTAAAAAAGGATGTTGACAAGCTGGAGTGTGTCCAGAGGAGGACCAAAATGGTGAAGGGTCTAGAAATCATGCCCTATGAGGAGATACTTAGGGATCTGGGTATGTTTAGGCTAGAGAAGAGACGGTTAAGAGGTGGTATGATAGCCCTTTTTAAACATTTGAAGAGATGTCATATTGAGGATGGAGCAAGCTTGGTTTCTACAACTCCAGAGACTAGGACCTGGAGCAAAGGATTCAAATTACAAGAAAAGAGATTCCACCTCAAAATGAGGAAGAATTTCCTGAGAGGAAGAGAAGTTCGACAGGGGACACACTGCCTTGAAGAGTGGTGGAGTCTCCTCCTTTGGGGTTTTTGAAATAGGAATTGGATGGTCATGTGTCGGGAGTGCTTTAATGGTGTCTTACTGCCTTATGGTTTCTTCCAATTCTATGATTCTGTGAGTTCTCAAACATAATCTGCAATGTGTTGTGTTAGAAAATGTATTTAGGGAGAGGTGGGACAATTTCCTCAGTTTCTAACTTGTTTGTTGTTCTTAATTTCCATCAAGTCAAATTTGGTTTATGGTCATGTTCTAATGTGTTTGGATTAAATATTTAAAGCTGTTGCTTGTTGTTGCCAGTTTTAATTTTATAGTGGCTTTTCAAAATGGCGAGATGTCCATATTTCTTTGTTTTTTGTGTAGAGAACCAAGAAGGAGGGAATCTATGGGTAAAGGCTTGCAAGCTCTATTGGTCACATTGCCAAGTAGAAAGGTGATTTATACAGTTTTTGTTCACATGTTTATGGGTAAAGTAATTATGTTTTAATTGGGGTTGCAAGTTTTAATAGGCAGGTGAATCAACAGCAGGTTCAGTTGATTAAACACTAAAGTTAGTAAATGAGGAATGTATAAAAATTAAGATAAGGCTGCTATTCAAGGGCTCAGTAGTTTTGTTTTTTGGGGCTATTTTGATTTTGATGTCTGTGCTGTGTTTCCTTAATAGGTAGTGAAAAATGAAATATTAAAGATGGCCTTTCTAGTGAGTGGAAGCTATTTTTAAAAACCAGCTTGTATTTTAGCTGACATTTCCATCAATATCTCAGGAAGGTATCTACACGGATTTTGTCAGTCTGCACATTTATTTATGTTGAGTCATATAATATCATTCTTTATTTGTGTGACAGCGCTAGCTTGAATTTATGGTAAATTTTCATTTATTGCATGTTTTTCTGTTCTATTTATATCAATAAATATTAGGCAGATTAAGAAAGGCACATAAACAACTGGTAAATGTAAGGGTTTATATTAATCACAGTGTTGTTATAGTCAAAAGATAAATGTTAAATATATAACATCTCTAAATGCGGTCCCTCCTCTACTGGCCAATTAAAGAAAATCTGAGAACACTGGGTTCAAATATTTTATTTTTATTCAAACCCATAGTTTCAATTACATAAAATATTAGAAAAATAAACAACACAACAAAAAACAAATCCAACATAAAATACAAAATACAACCCTAAAATAAACATTACATCTATGACTTCCACCCAACCAAAAATCTTTAACTCAAACTGTGGTCCGAAACACACTGCAGAAATAATACAGTTGGAGACTTTAACTGCCCTGACTCAGTGCTAGGGAATTCTGGGAACTGTAATTTATTGTGGCACCAGAGGCCTCTGACAGAGAAGACTAAATATCTCACATATCTACAGTTCCCAGAACCTATACTAAAGTTTACAAAAATCATATCCCACACAACTTGATTTTATCAAACCTCAAACTGTCAAATTCCCCCATCATTGTCTCAAAAAGTTGACAAACATATCCAAATCTTTCTTAAAATTAACCAAAGACTTTTAAAAATCAAGACTGTCAATTTATCCATTTCAGCAAGCTTACAAATCTTCACTAGCCAGTCTTCATGTGTTGAAATAGCAGCTTCTTTCCATCTTCGAGTATAGACAGTTCTCACTGCTGTAATAATATATTATAGAATTCTTCCATATTCCATATTTTTCTATATTTGCTTTCCATCTGTTATTCCATCATTACCAATAGGTAAAATTTGGGTCTCTTCATGAGCTTTAAAATGTCCACCAACATTAGGTACATCTGAGTCCAAGCTTTCTGAGCTTTATTACATGACCACCATATATAATAAAATGGCCCAATGTTTTGATTACACTTGTAGGATTTGCTAGTACCTTTTAAATACTTCTTTGAAAGTTTTTCTGGCGTTAAATACCACCTGTATATCATTTTCCAGAAATTTTCTTTTAGATCATAACTCATAGTAAATTTTAAAGACTTTGTCCAAGTATTTCCCCACTGTTCTAAATGTATTTGAGTATCAATATTTTGTGCTCATTTTCTCATAGATAATTTCACTTATTCAACTTCTATTTCTTTTCTTAACAACATTTGTACGTCTTTGTTATTAAATGCTCATCATCTAAACAAAGTTGAGTTTCCACTTCTGATTCCTTTAATACAAAATCATATAGTGCTTTTGTCCATCTTAAATCTCTCACTGTATTAGCAGTATGATAACCAGTGAAATATCAATCCTTCAGTTTCCAGATTCTCCCTAGATTTGATTCCAATTTAGCCTTTATCCAGTAATATTAACTCTTTATAAGAGACTCATTTTTATTCAAAAAAGGCTCTCTCTTAAACAGTGCTTCATGTGGTAAATTCCAAAGACACAGTTTCGAGTAAAATTGAATTTTATATCTGTTCCAGTTTCTTAACAATGATCTCACATAGTGATCGTTAAATTCAGAATCTACTTTAGCTTTATCATACCACAGAAAAGCATGCCAATTGAGTCTCAAATTACATCCTTCCATTGGCAACGCTCTCTCATATTTTTTTCCCAGTGTAATCCAATCTTTCAACCATACAAAGCAACCAGCATGGTAATATGACCTTAAATCTGGCAAAGCTAAACCTTCTCTTAGATTAGCATCCTGCAATATCTTGAATCTCAACATTGAGTCCAAATATTATACGTACATGCTGTTTTCATTGCCCTTTTCTGCCAGTCCTCTAATCATGATCAATCACCCAATTAAAAGGTTGTGGGCTCAAAAGATTTCCATCCATATAGCTGTTACAATGGAACTCAGGCAGTTTTTCCACAGCATCCCACAGTGGGACCTAAGGTGTGATATCTAGACATGTTCACAGCATTGGGAAGGGTCTTAATACAGTTGTTGTTATGTGCCTCCATGTTGACTTTGTCTTAGGGACGCTTCGCTAGGGTTTTCTTGGCAAGATGTATTTGGGGGTGGTTTGTCATTGCCTTTCTTTGGGGCTGCAAAAGTGTGACTTGCCCAAGGTCACCCAGTGTATTTCCATGGCTGAATGGAGATTTGAACCCTGATCTCCAGAGTCATAGTCCAGCATTCAAATTATTACATCATGCTGGCTCTGCCTTAGTACAGAAGCCCTGTAAATTTAATATGATGCTTAATAATGGAGATTATTCATTCTGTTCATCATTCTTTAAAACAATATAATCAGGTTTTTCTGCTAAGGGGTTGCTTCTAATCCCATACAGGCATCCTGTAGAGCCTTGAGCGATCAGCCACAAATAACAACACAATTACCTCTTACCTTGTCTAGATAGTTACTTTTTAAATAAGAATGCCTGCTGATGGGCTTGCCATTCAACTAGTTGCTGGCTTGGTAGACCTATTGTGACAAGGTCTATCATGCTTATGATGAATTGGGCTCAAGGCCATGAAGGTTCATGCATCTAATCTCTTTCTTTTAGTTGGTCTCAGGGTGCTACAAGATTCCTTTGCATACTGTTGGGCATGCTTTGATTGTGATTTCCTGCATGGCAGAGGGTTGGACTTGATGGCCCTTGTGGGCTCTTCCAACTCTGTGATTCTATGATTCTTTAACTCATGAAGTGGGAAATGCTCCCTCCCCACAGTAAGAGAAAATTAGTCCTTTAGAGATCAGCCTAAATCACAGTACAACTCTCTGTATCGCCAAGGCAGAAATAAGTCTCATTGAATTGAGTGGCATTTTCTCAAGTGAGTGGTCGGTGTGTGGTCTACTGAATATCATTGGGTTATATCTCACATCAGTCTTAGCCAGAATATCCAGTGGTGGGACATGCTGGGAACTGCAACCCAGCAACAGCTGTAGGACTGCACTTTCTCTGCCTATTTGGATTTCTCCCCTCATCCCGCTCCTGTCTCAAGGGCTCAGGTATTTGCATTTCATTTTTTCTACTAAAACCATTTTGAGCTCCTGTCTAACCATTGGATTTATTTTAAAAGGAAGCATTCAGATAATAACATTGGATTCCACACAAAAGGCTGGAATTTTTACACTGCCTTCATGACAAAATTACTCAGTCTTGTGTTTATGAAATGAAGATCAACTGGCAACAACATTATGTTAGTTTGGAAGCTCCCTGGTCCTTGTCAAATCATCTAACAGATGTGGAATTTTTAAAGAAAAGTTCTTTTATCTGGTTTTCAGACTTACAGAATTTTCCATATGTGTGGAGTTATTCAAGGATGTAAAAACCAATGCCTTGATTTAAGCTGGCCTTGCTTTGGTTCCAGACAGAGAACAACTACCCAAATTCAGATTTAGGAAGAACAAAGAAATGAAGCAATCCCAACTGATTTCAAAACTTTTATTAGTTGATCTGACCATAGATGAAATCGTTTACCTATATTACTGATGTATTTTTAAGTGAGAGTTGCTTCACATTTAAAAGAGGAACGACAATAATCTAACAGGAGTAAATAAACAGAAATAATAATAATCTGTTGAGTAGGAGTGAAGAAATAAGGCAGAGTAGCAAGTATGAACTAAATACAGGTTAAGCATCCCTAATCTGGAAATCCGAAACCCTCCAAAAAAAACCAAAACCTTTTGAGTGCTGACATGATGGTTCGATTTTGAAATATGTTGGAGTTGGATTTTGGAATACAAGTAGCATAGTATGTACTGTGCTGTATTTGTGAAGCTGGAGAGAAATGTAGCTGGAGAGAGACATGAGGATCTGTGAAATGGTGGGAGGCATGGATTTGCACCAAACACTGTGCTTGGATTAACAGCATTTCACAGATCCTTGTGTCTCTTTTTAGCCTCACAAATACAATGGAGGTATGTACTATACTACTTGTATTCCAATAGCTTGGGGGGGGGGGATTACAGTATGAAATGATCTCTTGGTGACCCTGTGTTGGACTCACTATGGTTATATGAAAAGGCTTCAATCATGTTTAACTGTCTAATTGGCTACCTTTTGTCGTGTAGCATTGAAATAAAAATGTCAGCCTATCTGGGGGAAAAAGGGGAAAAAGAAAATTCTAAGATGAATAAATGTACCCAAAAATTGTTATTATTTTATTTGCAGGTCAGGCTGTTCCTGCAGGATTGCATGTGCAATTAAATCTTCAGACAGGAGAAAAATTAGCTAAGCTTCCAGAGGACAGCCATGGGAAAAGTGACTTGAAGGACCCTTCAAAAAGTAAAAGGTACCATAGCTTAAAATACTACTTTCCCCCACCCCTGCTGCAATTGGAAGCTGATTTTCCCTCATTTTGAAGATAGGTTAAAGCATGGGTGGAGAAAACCAGGATTGTAGAATTCCTTTTCCTATCAATCCTAGCCATCCCAATCAGTGGTGAGACATGAAGGAATCAGTAGTTCATCAACATCGGAAGGGCTGAATATCCTACATCCATGGCTTTGGGCTGGTGTACATGAGTTATTTACTCTGAATTCCTCCTGGGCTCTTTGGGTCCTGTTTACATGATGCAAGGCAAAAACCTGAAATGGGTCTGGACTGTCTTTATGACATCCATACCTGAAATGACATTTCCTCCTGTTGCCCTGGGTTTTGAGCTGTCTCTGCAGTGAAGATGGTTAGCTGCCTCCCCATAGAGTCCGTGCGAGCCACTCGTTGGCACCACGAAGACGTGAATTGCTCTGAAGTCAGAATGAAGTGCCCTACCTCGATAACATGGCTGGACACTTTATTGTGACTTCAGCAGTGGCACCACACAATGAATGGGAATCACATGGGAAAACAGCTGCTGCAGAGAGAGTCATCCCTTATGGGAGAGAACACAGATAATGAGGGGAAATTGGGGCCAGAATACTTCAGGGACAGTGAAGACAAGCCTTTACATCATGGAATTGTCACATGTTGCACTTCCCATCATCCATATGAGACCATGTTTATTCATGACATTTTGCCAGCAGCTGTGGCTGGCATCTTTAGAGAATGCTGGAACAGAAAAGAGTGGGGATATATACTGTTTGTTGAGAGGAAAGGATTTACATATTAGTCTGTGTATAGTTCTGTTGTTGAATGGCAAGGCCTCAGGGTGTCTATTTAATTAATGCTCCCAGCAGGCAATGGATCATTAATTAAATAGACACCCTGAGGCCTTGCCATTCAACAACAGAGCAACACACATATTAATATGTAAATTGCTTCCTCTCATCCAATAGTATATATACCCCACCCTCTTCACTAATTGTCAAGAGTATTTAGCAACATTGGCACAACACCCAACACAATCCTATTTTAGATAGTTGGGTTTTCTATGGATGCTTCTTTCAATAGCCTGGTTTTACAGAGATGCTATTTAGCCTGGCTCATCATAGCTTTTCATTTGAAATGTGGCTGAGAGAAGCAAACCCTTGTTTCTTTAGTGGAAAAGTTTATCTTGCTAGATATAAACTAGATATTAAAAAAGTTAAATTCTCAAATGCAGCAACCACAACCAAAGATTAGTTTGAGGAATAGTGGTTTAATGCTTGAAAGGAGTTGTAATTTCACTATGGTGGTTTGTTACAATAAGTATCAAAATATATAGGACCAGCTTAAAATACTATCTGAGGTGAGGGATAAGATGGTGTCTTTCATAGTTTTATGTTCAAAACCTAGCTGGCTTGGCAGTTGATTCTTATTTCAGTACTTGCCAATGGGACAGTTTTCTCCACCACACCTGTGTAGACTGGCCCGGCGGGGGGGGGGGGGGGCAGCAGATCAGCCGTACAACATAAGCATTTCTTTCCTGCAATGCACTGTTCCTACTCCCTGGCATCTGCAGTCTGATATGGCTGTCCTGCTCTAAAAATACACGATCACACTGAAAAACAAGTAATTACAAAACATTCAAGTCAGGTAATCAACAATTCAGTAGCTCTGTCACAGCATAAATTTTAAGGATGGATGGATTTTATTTATATCCCCCTTTTCTCCTGATGTAGGCTCCATGACAGTTTACAAAAATGATAAAACATGAAAATTTTAAACCTGATAATAAAAATTGAAATCATAACTAAACAAGTTATCATATTAAAGTGCCATAAGAGTTCAAAAGTGTAAAATCATTTAAAAATATAACAGTCAATTAAAAAATACAGGACCTTCCCACATAAAAAGACTCTGAAACCCATTAATTATTAAATACCTATCTGGGCACCACAATTCAAAAAAGATGTTGAGAAACTGGAGTATGTCCAAAGGAGGGCAACTAAAATGGTGAAGGGTCTGGATACCATGCTCTATGAGGAACACCTTAGGGAGCTGGGGATGTTTAGCCTGGAGAAGAGAAGGTTAAAAGGTGATATGATAGCACTGTTTAAATATTTGAAGGGATGTCATATTGATGAGGGAGCAAGCTTGTTTTCTGCTGCTCCAGAAAACAGGACCCAGAACAATGGATGCAAGCTACAGGAAAAGAGATTCCGCCTCAACATTAGGGGGAACTTCCTGACAGTAAGGGCTGTTCGACAGTGGAACACACTTCCTCGGAGTGTAGTGGAATCTCTTTCCTTGGAAGTCTTTAAGCAGAGGCTGGATGGCAATCTGTCGGGGATGCTTTGATTGGCAGGGGGTTGGCTGGATGGTCCTTGTGGTCTCTTCCAACTCTATGATTCTATGAATTAAAATATCTGGAGTGGGCTAGCCTAGCTCCCAATGGATGGAAATTACTTAGCCTGTTTGCACACATCAAGAAGGCCCTCTTCCATGTCCTTGCCAGACAGTTCTGAGATGGTGGTGGGACAGACATAGCTCTCCCCCAAGGATCTTAATACTCTGGAAGGTTCATAGAGGAAGATGTAATTTTTCAGACAAATTCATGACATAGGGCCGGAACAGATGGCCCATAAAAGATGCCTTCAGGGTGTCATCAGAGTGCAGCGTTTACATGCCACATACTCTCATGACTTCTGGAAGCTTGGTAACTGCCCAGACATGGGCGGCTTCAAGATGCTCTGGCAGTGCACCATTTAATGCCACATGCCGCCAGAGCATCTTCAAGACGGCTTCAAGCCGCAGTGGGGCAGGAAAAGCTGTCTTTTTGCTGGATGAAAAAGGAGTAGATCTTTGCCACTCCTTTTTCGGCCAGCTTCATGACAGATTGGGGTTGGAGCATGTGTTTGTCACAGCCCCAATCCGTCTTTGGAAGGGCTGCTTCAAACCACCCCTTCAGGGCCGTCTGTTCTCCCCCACAGTGAGACAAAACATGTTGTTCTTGTTAACTGCCTTCGAGTTGCCCTTGACTTATGACAGCCTCATGGATGAGACCTCTGCAAGACTCCCTGTCCTCCACTGCTCTGCTCAGGTCCTGCAGGCTCAGGCCTCTCGCCTTTCTGATTGAGTCCAACCATCTTGCATGTGGTCTCCCTCTCATTCTACTGCCTTCTACCTTTCCTAGCATTATTGTCTTTTCTAATGATTTATGCTTTCTCATGATGTGGCCAAAGTATGACAGCCTCAATTTAGTCACCCTGGCTTCTGGGGGAGTCCGGGCATGATCTGTTCTTGGCTGTCCATGGGATGATCAAGACACTCCTCCAGCACCACATTTTGAATGAGTCTATTTTCTTTCTGTCGGCTTTCTTCATTGTCCAACTCTCACATCCATACATGGTGATGGGGAAAGCAATGGCTTGGACGACCCTCACTTTAGTATCAGAATTATATCTTTACACTTTACACTTGATCTTATTGGAGAGGTGGGGTAGAAATAAATATTGTTGTTGTTATCATTATCCAGTTCTTTCATAGCTTCCCTTCCCAATCTTGGCCTACTTCTAATTTCTTGACTGTAGTCTCTGTTCTGCTCAGTGTTTGATCCAAGACATGGGAATTCTTTGAGTATATCAGTTTTCTTATTGACTAAGCTGAATTCTTGTAGATCTTCCATGGTAATTTTAAAAAAAAATATTCAGCAGTAATCCAACCTTGGCAGTTTTTTGCTTGACCTTCTTCAGTAATTGCTCCAGGTCTTTATTTGTTTCTGTTAGCAGTATTGTGCCATCTGTGTATTTTATGTTGTTAATGTTCCTTCCTCCTGTTTTCACTCCTCCTGCCTCTGGGTCTAAGCCTACTCTGTATGTTATGTTTTCTGCATACAGTCAAATAGATAGGGTGATAATATGCAGCCTTACCTGACCCCTTTGCCAATTGGGAACCATTCTGTTTTTCCATCCTCAGTTCTGACAGCAGACTCTTGATCTGAATATAGGTTTCGCCAAACATGATACAGTGAGACAGAACAATAATGCTTAATATACAAGTTGAGCCTCCCTTATCAGAAATGCTTGGGACCAGGTGTTTTATATTTCAGAGTTTTTCAGTCTTCGAAATCTTTGCATATGCATAATGAGATATCTTGGAAATGGACCCTAGTCTAAACATGAAATTAATTTATGTTTTGTATACAGCTTATACACAGTCTGAAGGTAGTTTTATACACAATATTTTAAATAATTTTTGTGGATTAAACCAATGTTTGTGTACACTAAACCATCAGAAAGCAAAGGTGTCACAATCTCAGCCACAGATGTGGACATTTTGGATTATGGAGTATTTTGGACTTTGGAATTCCAGATAAGGGATACTCAACCTGTATACCAATACAAAAACAAGGTCCATGTTGCAATAAAAATAATTGGTCAATCTGTCCCTTCCTACAAGTGTTGGTCTTGTTATACTTCGAGGGCCCTCAATAGCTTGGTTTTGTGGGAGGGAGTGTCTTTAGGGTCTTCTGGCTAAACCAGATGGTTCACAGTTCTCCTCTGTGTAAAAGTACTTGGGGTGGTGGTAAATTCTCTTTCTGAAACCTTCTAGGTCTATTAGCTACTAGTGGTGGTTATGCTGGCAGTGTAGATCAAAGTTATTTTTCAGAATGACGTGTTATAGAACTTTATTGTACATTTTCTCAGGACAAGCAGATCAGATTTTAGCCATCAAGAATTTATTGGAAATTACTAAGGGTACTGTTTCCCTAATATTTTAAAAGTTCACGTCAAGGTAACTGTTTTAGTTTTTAAGAGACAAAAATCATTAAGGTAATAACATTCATCCTCTTGAATAATTAGGGATATATACCACACCAAATCAAGTACCATTGATTATTTCTAGAAAGTGCATGCATTCCATTAGCTTTTCTTATTGCTGGAATTAAGTTTTCCACCTCAGTCTGAATTATGTTTAATTCATGACTGAGAAATCCAATTAGTATATTTTAATTCTA
Source organism: Sceloporus undulatus (assembly GCF_019175285.1). Classification (NCBI taxonomy): domain Eukaryota; kingdom Metazoa; phylum Chordata; class Lepidosauria; order Squamata; family Phrynosomatidae; genus Sceloporus; species Sceloporus undulatus. The sequence goes on along the minus strand of NC_056522.1, from coordinate 159,406,914 downwards.
GTGGACATTAATATATGTTTAAACGTGCTAGAAAATGGACCATGAAATATATGTTTATTCTATTTCTGCCTCTGGTCTATCTTAAGTTTCTTTATCCTCTGGTGGATATCTGTACTGAGGGTGAGACAGACCCAACTTTCCCTCACTGTCTTCCCTCAATCTGCACTGGCACTTCTCAACACACAACCAGTGATGTCATATCACTCCTGGTCATCATTTGGAGCCAAAATGAAGCTGAAAAATGTTGTGAGGTTGGGGGAAGTTGGAGATGTAGCAAATTGCACATTTACATGTAGTTTTGGGTAGTCTTTGGACAGAAAATTGCCTCCAAATTTTTTTGTGGGCTCAGAGTCCATAGAAGTGCGCTTTGTGGCCCCATGTAGCCCATCAGCCATACTTTCCCCATCCATATTGTAACCCCTTTGTCCTTTGCTTTATGCCCCCTAGATTCACTTGCCCTTCCTTATTTTTATTTACAAAAAGAATCTTCTACAGTTCCAATTAGTAGAAGATGTGTGTAAGGGTGATATGACAGTCTTGAGCTATGTTCACTTTAATTTTGAATTTGCTGGAGAGTGTAATCCAGTTCCAGCCAAAGGTATGTTATGCTCTTCTAAACAGTCCCCTGCAACCAGAGGACTCTGCCACTTAGTGAAGGAATGTAGTTAAAGGCAAGTAGCTCACTGAATTGCATCCTTGAATCGGACTGGGATTCTCCAAGAGGGGCTTTGGCATACAGGCTGAATCTTCCTTATCCGAAATGCTTGGGACCAGAAGTCTTTTGGAGTTTGGATTTTTTTGTTTTGTTTTTGTTTTGTTTTGGATTTTGGGATACCTGTCTTTGCATGTGTGTACACAGTGATATATCATGGAGATGGCATCCAAGTCTAAGCACAACATTCATTTATTTAATATTAATATACACAACATCCCACCCCCATTCCCTTCTCCTTTTGTGTCGTGCCTCTTTAGATTGTAAGCCTGAGGGCAGGGAACCGTCTATTATCCCCTCTGTTGTAAGCCGCCCAGATTCCCAGTGATTGGGCGGCATATAAATAAATCCTATTATTATTATTATTATTATTATTATTATTAATGTTTCATATAAACCTTCTTATACACAAAGGTTAATTATACAATATTTTAAATAATGTTGTGCATGAGACAAAGATTGTGTATACTGAACCATCAGAAAGCAAAGGTTTTACCATCTCAGCCATTCATTTAAAATATTCATTGGAATATTTTGCATTTTTAAATTCCTGGATAAGGGAGGCTCAACCTGTATATATGTTGCATATACTCGTGTATGTGTTGAAAATTTTACATCAAAAGATTGACTCAGAAAAAACCACCCTGGATTGACTTACACATGGGTCGATACTGTAATGCCGGAGTGGTGGTGGTGGAGGAGGAAGGACAAACACTCACTGCTCCAGGCTGCTTTGCCACTCGGCTTTCTCGCAAGGGGAGGGTTGGGCTGCGGAGTAAGGGTGAAAGTTTGCCCCTCAAGGCTCCTTTGCTACTTGGCTTTCTCCCAAGGAGAGATCTGGACAGCCAAATGCTCACCCCTTAAGGCTCATCCACCACTGAACTGTCTCCCAAGGAGAGGGCAGGTGGCACAGGAGGAGGAAGGATAAGTGCTCATCCCTCAAAGTTCCTTCACTGCCCAACTGCCTGCTTTCGATTGTTTACGGCCAGTTTGCTTGTTTCCTCTTCCTCCTCATCTCCCCCTTCTGGGAGGAAATAAGTGGTCTGGCTCCGGGTCTGGCACTGGATAGTCTGGCACCGGATAACAGAAGGCAAGCGGATGGGCAGAAAAGCAGGACCATGCTGAACTCCAAAGTTTTATCCTTGGCTTATCCATAGGTCATGCCAAATTCTATAATTTTGGCTCTAAAACCCACCACAACTTTACATGAGAAGATCAACTTATAGTTGAGTATATACAGTAGTTGCACATTGCCAGCCTCTGACATGCAAGCAGTGTTACCTTCTTGCCTTTAGTAAAGAGAAGATTGTTTCAGGCTCTGAGCTAGTCTTTCAAGCCATATGCCCTTAGAAGTGGGAGCCTTTTTCTTCCATTGCTGAGGCTTGTGTTCTGTCTTTTCCTTGTTGTCTTCATCACCACACCCTTTTCTGCTACCATTAGCATGATAACAATCACGTGGGTATAAAATTTTGGCCTATGTTAGTAAGTATTATAGATGAGGTATGTTAGGCTTAAGTGTCTGAAGAGCTTTATTACTGGGCTTTAAGAACCCAGTAGTACTGGTGCCTCCCCCCCGTTATTGTATGTGCGTAGTTAACTTCAAGAAAAGATCCCTTTTCTCTTTGTGAACTTTACATATGTATAGATTATACACAAACTTGCATGCATATTCAGTGCTGTAGTGATTTATACTGATGAGTTCATTGTGATGCACATGTTTAACTGTGTGTTTACACTTGACGTTTATCAATGTTGGTTACTCATATTGGTACCTTTTGAATAAACTCAGAGTAATTATTATGAGGAAAAAGGTAGAAAGGGGAAAAAATAGGAATGTAATCCGAACTATCTTGATGGTGCTAGTGTTGTGTCATCGATTTTTTTTTGAGTACTCAAAAGAAATCCTTTAGGCAGAAATGTAATGTTTAGTGTAGGATATTCAGATAGTGAAAATAGTTAATATAAAGGCCAGAGTCCATGAGACCAAGCAGGAGAAAAAGCAGATGTTGTACAACATTTTTTGACTTGTGAGAAGTAGACATCTCTTTACTAGGTAGACAGCATGACTGAAAAGGGAGAATAATTATGAAGCAACTGAGAATAAAGTGGAGAAATAAGTAACACAGGTCTTACTGTAAGTTGCTGGGATCTTCAGTAGTTTTATTCTTGACACAAAAAATAACCAACAGACATTTTCTCTTCTCTGTTTCCCTCCTAACAAATCAAGGGAAGAACCTAGGATTTGTTTCAGGTTTGTTTTTCTGGCTTGTTGGGAGAAAAAAAAAACAGTGAAAAGTAGGCGCCCGCATTTGAATGACGCAAGAAACAAACCATGGCAAAGAGTGCCTTGATTTGTTTAGCCTTTCCCAGTGCAAACAGCTCATGCATGAGAAGCATTCAGGCTAAATCAGTATCTTAGGTCTGATAAGCACCCAGGAGACATTGTTGTCAAATTAATATAATAAGGGGCTAAAAACCTAATTTGAAGAACTATGTGGGAGGGGGAGGACTTTGAATTTAGAATCAGCGATTCATTAGAACAAATATGATCAGCCCTTTGCTCTAAAACTTTTGAAAACTCACTCTTCTCAACCTTATTATTCCTCAGTTTTGCTGGAAGCATATTTGATGTCAGCTGAGCTCTCTCTTTAAACAAATCATTTTCTTTCAGGGAAACATCGTGTGCATTGATACACCCAAGGAGGGAACATTTTATTCATGGAAGAGCTTGGGGATGTTGACATTACAAACAAGCCAGATGGTGGTGGTCAGGTGTCATCTTAGTCTTAATCATTTAAATACCATGAGGAAAGTGGTTTTGCTTGTGATATCTAGGATGACAAGTTTTTCTCTCCCCCCCCCCCCCATTTTGAAGATATAATTTGTATTTTTGGATATACTGAGAATATTTGCATATATATTCTGGATTGATGTGTCTTGCAGGGGTAGGTGGGAAATGATTAGGAGTGTAGGGGGAAAACTTCAATCTTATCATGATTTATGATAAACTCTCTAGGGAAGTTGTTTTTACCATTCTGAAATTAGGCAGTAAAATGAGTATATCAACACACACAGACTTCAATAATATCAATCATCTTTGTATAAATTAATCTCTGTATAATGTGAAAAAATTTATCTTCTTTTGAGTTCGGAACTTGTTGTCAATCATCCTCTTTGTCACAAAGGAGAAAAAAGCCCTTCATAATGTTAGTTGCATTTCTTAAACCCTTTTCAGTTCTATTATTTTTGTATTTTTTAAGATGAGACTGGAGCTGTAGACATTATTCTACGCGTGGCAATGAAAAATCTTTTTCCTTTCTACACGGTTGAGAGAGTAAAGAAAATAATTTTGTGACCAAAAATTTAGATTGGCCAGTGTAGGAAATATATTTGGGGACTGAAATTTATTCTGTCCTCTCCATGGCCAAGTATGATTGATACTTCTAGAGGATGGCGTGTGTATTCAGAAGTCGTCATTGTTTTGGGTTGGCCTCATTTCACTTCCAGATTTTAGGCACTCAATCATCTAAATTCACTATGAGAAGGAATTATTTTTTATTTTCATCCAACTAAAGTGTTATATGTGTTATTGTTTCAAATGAGTTTTATTTTGAGGAACATTGGAACAAGATTCACATTGGAAATGTCCCTGTTCTGCTGGCTAGGTACGGGTGCCTGCCAGTACTTAAGTGGATGTGCCAATTGTCAGTTTTGTGCAGAACACAGAGTCCAGAATAAAGCTGAATAAATCTTCTGGAGTGATTTTTGCAGGTGTTTATGCTGCTCCTCTAAGGTGTTGACTTTTTACTTCTCAACCTGAGCAAGGTTATTGCAGGGTTTAATATTAAACAGTACAATTTTGTGGCGCTGACCAGGAACATCTGGGTTTCATCTTGGTGTAGCTAATCTGTTTTATATATTCCCAGATGTGCTTTAGGGAGAATAAAGTTAAAGCAACTGCAAAGTTCTATCAGCTTTGTACAAATGGATTGTCAGATGACAGCTTTTATGACTGTACAGTGGATCCTTGTTATACGCTGGGGTTTGGTTCCAAGATCCCCCATGTATAACAAAATCCATGTATGCTCAAGTCCTATTAGGTATAATGACATAGCAAAATGGTGTCCCTAATAAAAAATGGAACATCAATGTAAATTTATACTTTTTTGGAACATTTTCAAACTGTGTATGCTTAAATCCGTGTATAAAAAATCCATGTATAAGAAGGGCCGACTGTATACGTTTTTTAATTTTTAAAAAAATATCAGCATTAAATTACACTCAAGATTGATCCATAATGGTGTCACTGGTTGTTTCTATATATCTTGTGCATACATAAGGTTTGCACGTAAAACAAAAGTGATTGCTGGCAGTCAGATTATTCTTAATTTTTCACTTTCTAGTGTCGATCTCTTATTAAACTGTGTAATGTATGCTTTTGTTTTGTTCAAGACTGGGCCCCATAGATGTTGACCCAGGTTCATTTACAACTCAAGAACTGAAAAAGGCTCTGGCTAAAATGAAGAAAAGCATGAAGACAGAAGATACCTTGGAAGAAAAGGTATTGTTAATCCAGGAAAATGTCAATGAGAAGGTTACTGAAAACTCAGTAGTGAGATGTTCAAATCAAATTATGGGGAAAAAAGATAAGGGAGGCCTGTCGTGCTATTTAAATGTTAACTCAGAATGGAGTTACTCTGAAAGTTCAGAGTCTAAGAATCTGCTACAGACATTGAGTTTGCATTTGAAATTTTCTATGTTTCCCCCCCCTGCACTGTCTGGCCAGAAATGAGAAGCAGCAAATCCATTCATGTTGTCAGACAACTGAGAATGACTGCTTTGGTTTCAGGGCTCCCTGACTCCCATCATGTATACATGCTCATTTTCTGAAAAAGTGAGACTCCTTTGTTAAGTACAGAGGGCTGTTTCTCCTTTCTTTCTCATTCTCATTCCAGAAAAGAGAAAGAAATAGCCCTGAAATGAAAGCCAGGAATCTGCTGAAACAAATGGATTTTGTGTCAGAGGCTTGCATTTTCCAGTTCTGGTCAAACACCATAATCTGATAACTCTTGTATGAAATTTCAGATGGAGCCTCAATATTTGCAGCATAAATAAAGGTTCTCCTGCATTTTCAGAGCAACTCTTGTCTAAGTTTGTAAACTATTAAAGGCAAATATTATAGCCGACACACTTTCCTTTTTGAATTATCCTGTTTCTTCTAATAATTAACCCTGATCTGCTTGAACACTATTCCTAAGTGATGGGATACTTCTACTACAAGTTAGCAGGTAGTGCTGTGTCTATCTTTACAAGGCATTTTCACTTCAACCCATGACTGTCAATTAAAAAGGGATTCCTTTGGAAATCATTTAATCATTTTTCAATGCTATAGGATTGTTTGGGGTATTGAGAACTGCTTTAGGATGGTAGATATGCTTGTACTTTTACAGTGGGGCCCCTCGAACACATTGTTTAAAAAGATACAATGGGCCCACTGTACTGGCAGGCTACCTACAGGCAGATTGGCATGTCTGCGGCTCTCCATGCCCATATTATTCAGTGGTGGTGCTGACAAGAACTTGTGCATGTTGCTGCCCATTGAATAATAAGAGGCTTGAGTGTCCATGTTTACCTCCTAGAACGGAACCCCTTCAGATGGGAAGGTCCACTGTAACACAAACCTCAGAGACTTTCCAAAGCTGATTGGAATGCATTGCCTTCCTCTTTGCTCATCTACTCATTTAGAGCTCAGTTATTTATTGATTGGTTAGGTAAAAGATGGTGAAGTCAGAAATGGAAATGCTCCATTGAACACTGATATGGAATAGTCTCTCCCCTTCTGTTTGTGCAGATTCTGCGGCAAAGTCTCTACTGATTTTGGATGGGCAGACATCTTGTCAGATTTAATTTCCGTTCTCTAACAAAGATTACAACATCTAATTTTCCGCTTTGATGTCTCTTTGATAACCTAATCTGTTCAGCAGTTTTAATTGCTAACTACCTTGTAGAGCTAATACTAAATCTTTAAGAAAACATTATTGGTAAATAACAAACAGTTCTTGGGGCTTGTAAATCAAGGTGTTTCTTTTTTAATTACATTCTGACAGCTGCTTGACTTTGAACATGGGAAAGTAATTTCACCTTTCTTGAGGCTATTGTCTGTTTTAAAAACTGATCATACGTTATATTCTACCTCTTGTGTAATCTAAGTAATTCAGTGGGCTATTTCCCAGGAGCACTGTAAGAAATAAGGCAGGGACTTACACAACACTGTAGCTCCACTTCTGTGCTCTGAAGCTAGAAATACCAGTTTACTGAATTTGGATGACAGTAGTATGTAACATCCCTCCTTCTCTGATTGTACCACCCACATGAAAAGTTTTTAATGCAGAAGTAAGAGATGAGATATAATATATGGGTTCCCACCTATGGCTAAAACAGGCATAAGGTGGGAGATGTGTGATTTTTAAAAAGTTTTATAAGCAAAGTGAGTGCAAGATAGATATGAACTGGATTAGGACAAATGGCTTTGGGAGATGGGTGTGTAATTCTTTCTCCCCACAAGCCATAGTCCTCAGTGGGGCAAATGGTAGCTTTGATGAGAGAAAGGTGATGGGGATGTTGGGAAGATGGATAAATTAATGCCTTTCCAAAACAATTTGTTCATAGAATCATAGAGTTTGAAGGGACCCCTTAGGCTATCAAGTTCAACTTCCTGCTCAATGCAAGACCTCCAGCTAAAGCATCCCCAGCAGGTAGCTGTCCAGCTTCTTTTTGAAGATGTCCAAAAAAAAAGAGACCCCACCACCTCTCTATGCAATTTGTTCCAGTTATGAACCTGTTACTGTTAAGAAATTGCTTCTAATTTCAATTGAAATCTACCCTCCTGTAACTTATAACCATTAGACCTGATCATGCCCTCTGAAAGTAGTAAACAAGCCAATACCCTGCTTTCTGTGAAGCCCCTTAGTTATTTAAAAAGTGTGATCCTGTCACTCCTATAATCATCTGGCTGAACGTGCCCAACTTTTGTATGTTTTGTTCTCCATACCGCTTATCGTCCTTGTTGCCTTCTCTGAACTGGGCCCAGTTTGTCTATATCCTTCTTAAAATGAGGCACCCAGAAGTGAATGCAGTTCCTTTCCTATACACTTTTAAATTTAAAAAAACCCAACTCCAGAACTGTGCCCTTCCATTTTGCATATGTTTTTCTGTTAGATGAAATACCTGTCTGTCTAATTGGAACCCATAAGATTATATGTGGTTGTTTGTTTTCCCTTGTCTTAATAGGGGTTATTTGTATACACCTAAACCCACCTACTGCTTTGACAAGTTTTGAGGAAACAAAATAATTAATCATGACAATGTTTATCTTTGGCGTGTGCTATTTTGGTTTGTTTTCCCCATCTTTCCCCAGGCTCATCAAGAAGATGTCAGGAAAAGGTTCCGTCCCATTGAAAAGCTTAAGGAAGAGTTCAGGGAGCTCAATCTGCACCTAGAAACAGATTCTGAAATTATGATTAAATTAATCAACACATTCAACAGTTCTGCTTCAACCCTGGAGGAGAAAATAAGAGCACTTTATGATCTTGAATATTATGTTCATCAGGTAAGAACATTCTAAAAAGCATTAGCAGCTGTTTGTATGATACCCAGGGAATGATGGAAGCATAAAAATAGATTTCTTGCAGTAGCAGATGTTGTGGAATTGGGGTACTCTGTTTCTCTTCTCATGACATTTTATCTGTACAGATGTATGCTTCTGCAATTCAGATGTGAAATCAGGCAAATGACTTGTAACATTTGGAAGCTGCCTTTTTTCTATGTCCTTCCAAACACACATTCAAGCAGTCTTTTAAAGATGATAACAAATGTTCATCAGGTCTTCCTTGGAACCTGATGAGGGTGTTTTGAATGGCAAGCCTCATGGTCTGAGAAGCAGAGAGTAAATACCTCCTAAGAATGTGCTGTGTCCTTTGCCACTGGATAACCAGGGCTCACTTCTGCTTACCTATGACAAAAGGAGAGGCTTTTCAGTTACCAGCTATAGTTTTTAAGATTTGAGCTTTGACAAATATCACTTTATAAACTGAGTGATAGATTTTTTTGTTCATTCATCTGTTCCTGAATAGAATGTCAGAGGATCTTGGATCAAAAACCTAAGCATATTTAGCTAAAGGAGACCTACAGTGAAACCAATAAGCCTTATAGTGTTGCCTCCAGATTTCTGTTAATACAAATTTCGGAAATTCTTCCTTAAGCAGAAAAGCAGGGGAATTTTGACGGAAGCTAAAAGAGATTTAATATGGCTGACAAAACTTTCTTTCCACACATCCTTAGTTTAAGACCCTTCTGATTTTTAAGGTAGATTTTTAAAGTCCAATTCATAGCTACTGATTCTTTTTGAAATATTTTGATTAAAATTGTTTAATAACCAAAAAATTCTCTACATGCACAATAATGGAGAAACACATAAAAGGATGATGGGCTATTGACTGACAAACAAAGAATAATCACAGTATAATAATTACTCATGTAATGTTTCATACTCTACAAGAAGAACTAATTGATTAAACAGTAAGATCACTCCACAAAGTTTGATCTGTACGTAGAGCTAAATAAATTGGATCACTTGATCAATGGATACTGACTTTTGTACCTCTGATTATTTTAAATTTGACTAGCTTGGTCTTTCTATTCTTTATCCCCACCTATAATATATTTGTAGAGTGTAGTTTTGCTAGTCAGCTTTCTGTGTTGTTTTCAGTTCTAAGCTGACCAGGTTCTGTGCTCATAACAAATTCTTCCCTTCTGCTATTACCTTACCTGAATTCATTTGTACCTCTTATAGCTGGAATTAATAATCATCCTGAACCTGAGTGCTACAATTTCAATACCAAACACTGTATGAGGCTTTGCCTTTCCTTTGAACGGAATTACCATTGCAGCATTTTTTTTAAGTAGGCAGGCCTCCCCTAGTTCATCAAGGCTAAAATTCACATTCTGTGTTAACACGTCAGACTGTTGGCTCAGTCATCTTACGATCAATATTCCAAGCTCTGTTTCCAGCTCATTCGTTCTAGCTGATGAGTTTCTAGTCAATAATACAAATGCTTATTGTTAGTCCCCAAGTATTTCTAACCCTCTAACCCTGTCAGTTAAATTAAAATTTAAAACATTGTGTAGGGATAATGGATAACTCCCCAGGTTCCCAACAACAGTCTCCTACACAAAGAAGAGTGTTCATTTTGCTTGATAGTGATTCTTCTTCTATTAGGTATAATATCTGGGGAAGGGTTTCATAAGCTAATCACACAGTTTGAACTTTGAGCAATTCTTTCTGTATTTGATTGCAGCCTTAGGGCCAGATCCAGGGTTCAAAATGTTTCTGTGTGTGGAGCATGGAGTGATTTTCTCCAAGCCTTCCTATAACTCTCTGAGTTTACCCAAAAAGTTAATTCAGAACAGTGTGGGGAGGTGGCATTGCTTTGGAGAGAGGAAGGAAGAAGTGGTGAAAATAATCTCTCCCCACTATTGCTGCAGCTCCACTAGATACCCATGCGGGCTTCTACCATGTAGGGGTGAATTGAGGCTGGGATGTGGGTGCACACATAAATCCTGTCCCTGAATATCACCACAGAGCCAACAGCTTTCCAGACCTTCAGGCACAGTATGCAAAGATAGGACTATGTAATCAAACATGGTTATAAAACTCCTATGATCAGAAACCCTGATACATCTAATTTCTGATTATGGGAGCTCTGTAAGCATTATCAACTTGAATATGTTGTTGCATTCAGCATACAGTGACCTTTGGGTGCAGGGCTTATGTGTATACCTCATGCTCCCCTCCAGGTTAGGCCTACAAGTAAGCAAGTGAACTCTGGCATAGAGTTTACTCAGTTCCTTCTGAAAATGGAAAAGAGCTTTCCGTTTGGATGAGGGACGCTATGGAGCCAGCCTACAATGTTATTTCTTCAAGAATAAAATGTGATCCGTAAGGAGGTGGTATTTTATGACTTGAAACAAAATAATTTGTTTTAGTTTTTAAACCTTTTAAAATTAATCTCATAGGGTATATGGAACATGCTTTATGTTTTTAGTTGCATACTTCATTTTTATTCAAATTATGAATACCCCACCCCCAAAAAAGAACATTCACAATGACATAGCCTTATCTTACACAAATATGGAACTGAATCTTTTCCAGGTGGACAATGCAAAAGATTTGCTTTCTCTTGGTGGCTTACAACTTCTGATAAATGGGCTGAACAGCACTGAACCGCTAATGAAGGAATACATATCCTTTGTACTTGGAGCAGCACTATCAAGGTGAGTGTGTGTGTTTGTGTGTGGGGAGACCTCTGTGAATTTGACAGGAAGGAAAGAATAACCACTAGAAACAGACAGCATCTGACTGCCCAATTAGACAGGGTGGTTACAGATTTTGGCAGGATTCTGTGTGGTCAGCTGTGCCTGGTGCTCCTGTTATCAGAAGTGATCAACCTAAACATGATTAAAGGTGTCCTGTAGTTGCTAGGCAACTGCACAAGGTTGTATCTCCCTTGGATCTAACAAAGCAGCTGTCCAGCTGCTGACGGGCCTTTGAAGCAGCAAATGAACTGATCTCATCCAAATGTTTGGGCAGTTGTTTTTAGGATGCTGACCTTTGTGACAAAGAACCAAGACCTTGGAGTGAACACTGTGGGGATTAGATGATAATTAGATTTTAAAATATTGTCTTGCTGCAAGGACTCCAAGCCTCTCAGAAACAAAGCACTAAGAATGTCTTTGTGAATATAGCAACAAGTCAAAGCATATTCTAATCTCCATTCAAAACCCTCAAAAACAAGGATGGAGAATGTGTGGCCCTGTAGAAGTGGATGCACTGCAATTCCCATCAGTCCTAGCTAGCCTAGCCAGTAGTAAGGGTTAATGGAAGTTGCAAGTGAACATCATGTGGAAGCGACATTAATATATCACTATACAAAAGGCATAGTATTAGGCAAAACATAGTCATCAATATATTAGTCACAGGTGAATAACACAGCCTTGTTGGACTTCCATTTCTATTCATCCGAATTAGCATAGCAAATGATAACCATGAAAGATGTAGTCCAGCCACATCTCAAGTACCACATATTCCCTAGCTCTGATTTAAGAGAATGGCGATGGCAAACCCCCTCTGAAGAAACCTGCCAAGAAACCCCTGTGATAGGCTTGCCTTAGCCAGAAATGACAGGAAGGCACACCACCACCACCACCACAACACATTTTTCATTTCCAAAAGGAAAAGAACAGTTCAAAGAAAATGACTCTGCAAATTCCTCTTGGGTTTTCAGTTGTGGGTCCTATGCCTGTCTGCTGTTGTCTGTCATAATCCCCAGGTAGGGTCACAGGAATTTTCCATTACTTGGATAAAATGTTCAAAGAATTGAAATCCTATTTCATGTTAAAGGCACCATTTATATCTGCCCTTCTGAGAGTAAAACTTGGATCACTGGTTGGAGTGTAAGCTTTAGGACATGCCATACACACTTAGATTTTAAACTGTCACTTGAATCTATTGTGGCATGATAAGGGTAGTGGAGCATTTCTACTCATTTCTACTCATATTATTAATATGAGGAAATGGAGTGGCATAGTTCCATTTTGCAGTGGTATATATTTCATGATTCTATGTATTATTGACCTGCCTCTGTCCTTTGGGATTTGATATTAGGTTTATCAACTAGACATTGTTGCAGGGGGAAGATAGAGCTTTAATTTTTTTTGTCTGCTTCACACTCTCTCTGTGATATCAAAATAAACTGCATGTAGATTTGCAGCTTATGACTATAGCAATGTCACTGTTTTCCCCTGCACAAGCTATGCACCATCTTCACCTAATGAAGAAGCCCACTGAGCTTTGAAAGTTAGCATAATGTTTTTGTGCCTTCTGGTTGTCCTGATGAAGGTATAACTATGTATATTGCTGTTTGGATGACCTAAACACCCTAAAGGCACCAGATCTTGTCTGAGCTTGGAAGCTAAGCAGGTTCCTGGTTAGTACTTGAATGGAGAAACCACCAAAGAATACCAGTTGCTGTAGGCTATATTTCAGAGGAAGGAACTGGTATGACCACCTCTGGGGATTCCTTGCCTAGGAGAACTCTGAAATTCATAGAGTTGCTATACATCAGCAGACCCACACACACAAACAGAGGCAAGTATGAGTCCCCATCTTTTGCCTTGGCTGCCAGTGGTAGCATATTGGCCTCTCTGGCTGTTGATGATGCCATAAACAGAGACGGTGTTAATTTGTTTTTGTTGTTAAGAGAGAACCTGATGAAGTTTCAGTTTTATAGAACGGGAATACAGTTGGCCCTTGGTATCCATGGATTTTTTTATCCATGGATTCAAGCCGCCACAGCTTTAAAATATTCAAAAATAGTATAAATTCCAAAAAAGCAAACCTTGATTTTGCCATTTTTATAAAAGGGACACCATTTCACTGTGCTACTGTATATACAGTGGTGCCTTGGGTTACGAAAGTAATTCGTTCCGCGGCCGCTTTCGTAACCCGAAAAGCCTTCGTAAGCCGAATTGCCATAGGCGCTAATGGGGAAAAGCCGCGATTCCGTGCGAAAAAGCTGAAAAAAGCACCAAAAGTTTTTTCGTAACCCGAAAAAACATTCATAACCCGGAACAATGATTCCCTATGGGATTTTTTCATATCCCGAAAATTTTGTAACCTGGGTATTTCGTATCCCGAGGTACCACTGTAATGGGACTTGAGCATCCATGGATTTTAGTATCTACGAGGAGTCCTGGAAACAAACCCCAGCAGATATCAAGGGCCCACTGTATAGCATTCTAGGAGGGTTTCCCCCTTTCCATCCCATTTGGGACCAAAACCTAGTCAGGCTTTCCTAGTTCTCTTCCTAGCCTTGACCCTGGAGCTTTTCTCCAGCATGTATATTGTGGGAGGGGAATAGCAATTGTTAGCTGCAATTCGAAACTAACTTAACTGCACCCGGTCATGGCATTCATCCCTTTTAGTGTTCCTTCCCTATTGTGACCTTCTGTGACTGATTGTCTGACAAGTGTGTTTCCCGATAAAGCGTTACTTCTCATAGGTATTCACTTTCAAGAAATGCTTTTGTTCCCTTTAGGAAGCATTTACTCTTCTGGGCCTGTTTACTGGGGCTTTCCACTATGCGCTTTAATTTGGCAGAGACCAGAAGGTGATAGGATCGAGCAAAAAAGAAATAGAAAGAGCGGGGGCTGCTGCCTTTCTTGGCCATTATTCATAACTCCTGCCACATAAATAACAGCTGCTAGAAACAATCCTGTATTCACAACCTCCTCTTCAGAAAGGCACCGAAGGGGAATATCCATGGCAACAGTTGCTGAGGGCAGGCCTTCATCACTGGAGAGCGTCATATTTTGCAGAGAACAATAGCAGCTACTTTGCAAATAAGTTTGCACACACCTTTCTGGGGAGAAAAGGGAGGATCCATGCTGAGCTAAGCTGGCCCCCCAGCTTCACTCCATGGGGTCTATATATATATTTAAAAGGGTTTGATCAAATTGCAGTAATTGTTATTCCATCCACAAAGTGATTTGCAAGTTGACTAATATGAGCAGCATTTTATTTGTTGGTAAAACTTGGATTAATCTTTGAGGAGAAATTAATGCAGTGGCAACCGCCAAAGACTGGAACCAGAGGGTTCTGGGGAAGAGAGCTAATCAACCCAATAGATACTGAAAATATGGAGGAATGGTCAAGTATGTACCTTGGTTCAGTGGTTTTTCGCCTTTTACAGGTCCTGGACCTCTTTGAGAATCTATTGAACACGATGATTTTCCCTCTCCCCAGAGCAATGCACTCAAAACATCATTTTCAAAGTAACAGAAATCCAGAGGAGAAAAAAAAATCCATATTTTTGTTCCTACTTCATGGGCCCTGTGAAGTCCATCCCCAGACCACCCCCAATGAAATGCCTCTGCTTTCGTTTCTGGTTGTTGGTGTGAATTATAGTGGTGGATGTGCTTCAGGGTGCAGTGAAGGGGAAACTGTAGAAAACCGATATTGGTCATAATTGATCCTACCCATTCTAAGAGGCTGAAATGAGCCTACTGGTTTCCATTGGTGGGCTGGCAGAGAAGGCTTTATTTATGGTACCCCATGTATGTTTTCCAGTTTAATGTACGGTAGTGATTTCTTCTATCAGGCATTCAGAGGCCTCCAATGCCAGTACTGGTACTGAAACAAATTCAGGAGCAGTACAGGACTGACTGAGGACCAGTAAATTGAAACTTATTCCCATCACATTTTAGGCTGCTGTTGACAAAGGGTTTGTCTGTTGTGGTTGATGGTGTTCAACCAATTCTGGAAGTAGTTGCACAGTTAAAAAAAGATACAGTGTGATCTCAGCTATTAATAGATCCTCTTCTGTCATTGGAGTGACAGTGATGTAGAGTGTTGTCTGTCAGCTAAGGCTGAAGAATAGACTGTCTGTGACCTTTTGTCAGACAGTGAAAATCTGGCTGTGGTTATTGGTATTCTAGTGACTTCCAAGTTGGATTATTGTAATATCTTCTCCATGGGACTGCCTTTGAAGAGGGTCCAGAAAGTACAACTATTTCAAAATAAGACTATTAGATTACTAGTGAGGGACAAGTTTGGGAAATCATAACAAACCTCTTTTGAAACAGAGGCACTTGGCTCCAAAGTCCCATTTCTGGGCTCAAAGTGCTACCCCTAAACAAAAAGCAGTCTGAATTGTCTGGTATTTCCTGTACTGAATTCATTACAGAACCGCCCTTTCACTAAGATCTTCATCTGCAGTTCTCCTCAATAATGCTGATATCTGAAGTAAGTTAGGTGATAGCTGCCAGAGAGACTTTGCAGTGATGGCACCATGCCTATGAAATACCCCTCCTCAGGAAGTCTCCAGGTGAAGACTGTTGTATTTACTCAGAATTGTAACCCTCTAAACTGTTCAGAGTTTTTATATAGGTTACGAAAAAGTGTTCATATGCATTATTCAGATAGAAGGTTCTGGGAGTTGCAGTCCAAGAAAATCACCTTTCCAAGCTCTGCTTCCATCACTTACTGTAGAGGGCAAATGGTTCTTTCTGAATTTGGCAATATAGTCCACACTATCAGTTGAGCTTGAGGTTTCTGCCTGCATTACTATCCTGGAAGGAGCAAAATGATACTGTCTTTCCTGTTATGTCTGTTAAGGGGATAGGTGTGCAGATGACTACAAAATGTTACTGGCAAATGTTCCATAAATAAGTCAACGCCTGGATAGGAGAGTTCCTGGGCATCCTGAGAATACCATCCTTAGTTCCAGGAAAGGCAAGTGGGATGTAAATGTAACTTCTTACCTAACGTTTGCCAAATCAACTAAAGAGAATCTGGCCCATTTATAATCCTTGTGGCGGGGCGGAATGCATCTGAATTGTTATGTCTTAACTTTTTCAGAGGGAAATTCTATTCTCTTTGAGCTGAAAGGCTGATCCTAGAATAAGATTCTGAACAGACATGGATAATAAGTGTTTGAATAAATCATCACGTTAATAGAAACAGAAGAGCCAGAGAGAAGCAGAAAAAGAGCGGGGATTCTTTTTAAAAAAATTAAGGAACAGATGTGGTATAAAGTGAGCAGATTATTCCATTAATCTGTGTAAATGAAATTCAAAGGAAATAACACTGGAGAAAGAGCCCCTTGTTAACGCACCACTTCTAGTGAAGGAAGGGTGTTCCATTAATAAACGTCACTGCAACACTTAAGAGGTACGGCCAGAAAGCTTCATGTGCCCTTTATGTCCTACACCTGACTGCCATTAGTTCAATTTAACATTAGTCACACTTCCCTTGCTACTGCATTGCTGATTATCCAGTATTTCCCCACCACTGCCACTCCGCACCGCCAAACATCCATCTGTCGCTTACAGGCGGTCCTGAAATGTTTATTGCACTGCAATATTAAGCTCATATGGTAGTTGGCACTGCCAGCTACATTCAAAGTCTTGTTTTGTCCCCATTGTTGTTTTTCACAACAGCTTTTCTCTTTGAGGAAAATTGGGGATTTCTGTTGCACCTCATGGCAAGCCGAATGTTGCATTTATCTTCAATTCTTACTGAATGAGGTCCGAAGTGTCATCCTTCTGTCTCTGCTCATATTAAAAGTGTACAGAAAAGATTTAAGAAAAACTTCTCAAAAGAGGGAGGCTCTTTCTGCTCATACTCCTCACCCATTGACCATGTCAATAATCACCTTAACAAGCATTATCGAGGCCTTGGTTTTCTCATTGACTCTTGTCTCCCTACATATTCACCAAAGCATATCACTTCTCCCTTTACAACAGTGCTTCCTAACCTGCAGTCCATGGCCCCTTATAAGATGGATGTGAATGAAGAGCAAAAAACGATTCCCATCCTCTTTTGGTTTCCTCCTTGTTACTCTGAAATTTTCCTGTCACATTGAATTTTGAGGGAAAATTTAGTCTTTTCAAGTGCTCGCTGTGTGTTTTTTTTCATTCCAAACTAGTCTATGGGAAGTTTCCAATGTAGTAAAATAATTTGTGTGCCAAATTTTGTTTACATTCATTGTTGTTGTGTGCGTTCGAGTCATTTCCGACTTCTGGTGACCCTAAGGCAAACCTAACATGGGGTTTTCTTAGCACGTTTCTTCACAGGAGTTTTGCCATTGCTATCCTCTAAGGCTGAGAAAATGTGACTTGCCGAAAGCTATCCAGTGGGTTTACATGACCAAGCTGGAATTCGGACCCTGGTCTCCAGAGTCATAGTCTAATACTTAAACCACTGACTACACCATGATGACTCTCATACTAATTAGGAATTTAAATCTTTGTTCCTTTCATTCTCAAATGCAAGACTAAATAATTTCAAAAGTTCTTTCTTGCTGGCAAGATTATGAGAGATTTTGCATATTTTCCAATGATTTTTTGTAGCATTTGGGGACTTATTGTCGAAAATACATTCGCAAAGAACTTGGAGTGTTTTGCACAAAAACAATAGTTTGTATGGAAAAGAATTATTTTTGTACAGAAAACAGTGTATTGCGCACAAAATGATGGTTTCGGCATGAACAAAGAAGGTTGGGTGTCTGGTTATTTCTTTATTTTCATAAACAGTTTTTCACAAAAGCCCCCCCTCCTCCCGAAAAAACAATTCACATGATGTTTTATCATTTTATTGATGGCTTGAAATACTGTGGTCAAGGATGGGAAAATTTGTAGGTATTTTTTTAATGTTCTTTAAGAATCTGAAACCAATGGAAGGTTTACAATGCTTTGTAATGTTATACATTTAAGGAATGGTCCTTTTGTTCCTTGGTGAAAACTCAGATCCAGGGCCTGGTCACCTTTTACTTGGATGACTGCAGTCTTCTCCGGATTTGCCATTCTCTCAGCTTCATCCACTCATTACTGTCTAGCACTCTGCTGCTTTTGAACCATTCACCTCTTGCATTATTCCAACCATGGGTGCATCTGCACTGTAGAAATAATGCAGTTTGATACCACTTTATCTGCCATGGCTCCATCCTACAAAATCCTGGGATTAGTAGTTTTGTGGGGCACCAGAACTCTTGGGAGAGAAAGTGGAATAGCGTGTAAAACTACAAATCCCAGGATTCCATAGGTTGGAGCTTCAGCACTTATAGTGGTATCACACTGCATTATTTCTACAGTGCAGTGTGTGAAACACACTGCAGAAATAATCCAGTTTGAGACCGCTTTCACTGCTCGGCTTAATGCTAGGGAATTCTGGGAACTGTAGTTTTATGAGACATTTAGCCTCCTCTGTCAGAGAGCTCTGGGACCACAATAAACTACAATTCCGAGGATTCCCTAGCACTGAGCCAGGGTAGTTAAAGCGGTCTCAAACTGGATTATTTCTGCAATGTGTTTTGGACCTAGATGTACCCTAGATGAGCCTCCCCTGTTTAAAAATAAAGGTATTACATCTTTTGAGGGTATGCCACATGTTTGCACTATAATGCTAGGTTTTCAAAACAAACAAAAGCATCTGAACTCCTAGAGAAGCAAGAGGGATCCTCTTTAACTAATTACTTGGGTTATCACTTAACGGCTCCAAAAGTTACTATCTTAGGGCCCGTACAGCACCTTCGGGTCACTTTGGAGGTATGATGTTTAAATGATGCATACGTCCTAAGAGTCTGGAAACCACATCAAAGCCATGCTCCAGTCCTAAGGAGACAGCATGAAACATAATGCGAATTAGCATTTGAACCATTTGGTTTTCGTCTTCCACTGTTGAGCAAGGCTACACTTTGTAACTAAAGAATGTAAAGACTCTTGTCTCTAAAGAGTCTTGAACGTATTTGGGGCCCCCAAAGGAAATTCTCGTTCAATCCCCAAATTTCTAGCATAGCAGAATGAGATATCCAAAATGGTTCACATCTAGAACCCTTATATTTGCTCAGTTCACATTCCCTTGGTAACTTTGCTGCCCCTTTGGGTGCCTGGACTGTATTTCTAAAGGTTCAACTGATGTTTTAAGTTACTGCAATGCTAGAAATTTGGAGACTGAAGGAAAATTTAATTGGGGTGTATGTGTTGGAAATCTTATTTGGGAGTGGGCAATACCCTCATTTTGATACCCTGTAGCTATAGCCTCTGTAAATTAGAATTCGAATATACAATATCTATTCCCCAGTTGTTAGAAATGGAACTGATTACAAGTAGCTCATTACTTATAACTCATTAACTGTGTACTCTAACTGGACAACACACAACTGTGTATGTGCTTTCAAGTTGTCTGTTGACTTATGGCAGCCCCATGAATAACGTAGAGTTTCCTTAGGCCAGGAATACTCAGAGATGGTTTGCCATTGCCTTCCTCCAAACCATAGCCACATATCCTAAAAAAATGAGTTGCTAGTCTTACGTTGTCAGGTTTCTTGCCACCAGATGGCGACTTCTGAGCCAAAATAGTAGCAGATGCAGTTTTTTAGCAATGCTGTCTTGCTCAAGGGCTTCGTGTTCATTAAAAACCTTGCAATATATTGTTCCAAATAGCTTGCCCCACAAGTGTCTGTTTCAGAAGCTAGATCGCAATAAAGTTAAAAGATCACCCAAATGCTTTTGACTCAAATGCATTTCACTTTCCTCTCTTCGCAGCAACCCCAGTGTACAAGTTGCAGCAGTTGAGGGAGGTGCTTTGCAGAAACTGCTGGTTATTTTGGCTACAGATCAGTCTCTAGCTGTGAAGAAAAAGGTAAGAGGGCAGCAGTGTACATTTGACCAGAGCTCTAGATATAACTGTACTGGAATTCTTGAGTAGATCTTTATAGACAGACAGCGCATATGGGAATCAGTAGTTTTAAAGCAGCATCAGGTTTATGTATGGATGTGAACCCAGTAATTGGATAAAGACACTGTATCAGAGTTTTCTCTGAAATTAAGGACTACATTTTGTTGCCATTTTCATGCTAGATAATATATTTAGTTTTGCAGCCAGTTATCCTTGGAGTTCTTTAGGACAGGTAGGGGCCGGCCCTTCCATTATATACACAAGGGAAGCTGCCTTAGATGCCAAATGCTAGGGAATAGTAGTGGCAGCGCCTGGGGCCTTCTTCATGCTCATCTCCACCATAACCTTTCCCTTCTCTTGGAAGTAAAGCTGTGTGTGTCTCATGGCTTGGCTTGTACCTCCTGAACCAGTTTGCTGTGCTCAGGTATGTTGGAAGACGTCTCATCTCCAGCAGCGACATCTTGTGACTTCTAGAGGGACAGTGAATCTGCTCAGGGTTTTGGACTGAACTTTAAAGGAGCTAGCCAAGGCATTGAACTTATTTAGGGGGATGGATTGAGCACCTTATGTAGTGTTTTTAAAGTTTGGACTACAACCAAAAATGGACTTGAGAGCCATCAGCAGCCACCGATCACAAGCACTGAAGCCAAAATTCAACTAGAACTTGAATTTATATTTGTATATCCACATACAGAAGTAAGGGTGTGTGTGCTTTGCTTCAAGCAGCATAATGTCTTGGACTAGCTCGTGTAGTGTTACCACACTGTGCATGGCAGGTGAAGTATTTTCCATAGTGCAAAAGACATACTCAGCTGACAGCAACAGAAGCAGAGTTGTGCATGTAGCAATGTTGCATATTGTGGTTATGCACAGTACATTGTGGTACCCAGTCATTGACAGGTTTCACAGCAATTCTATTCTTCATGGGAGTTGCATAGTTCCAATGCAATGTATCTCTGTATGTAGATATTTATACTATGCTGAGGGGAATGTGTGAAGCCGCTCTGAGTCCCAGTCCTGGGAAAAGAGCGGGATACAAATAAATAGACAGACAGACAGACAGACAAGCAAGGTGGATTGTCCTGGATCAAGGACACAGAGGGCAGAGCTTTCTGTTATCTTGGCCCTGTGTGTATATCCAGGCCACTGCTTCTCCACATTAAATTCTTCTTTCCTCAAACTACTTTTTTCTTTCTGTTGAAACAGTAATTGTTGTTATATGCTTCCAAGTCACTTTTTACTTGTGGTGCCCCTAAGGTGAACCTATCATAGGGTTTTCTTGACAATTTTCAAACATGTATTAACAGAATACTTGGGGAAATAAATTACCAGGAACAAATGGCATCTCAGCATTGCTGCTTCAAGCTACAGAGACAGAATCTAATCAAGTTCTAACTAAAACCAGTCAGCAAACATGGAATACAAAAGAATGGCCCACAGATTAGAAACATTCAATATACGTTCCAGTTTCCAAGAAAGAGGATACCAGGAATTGCTGTAACCACAAGACCATTACATTAATTTCCCATACAAGTAAAGTCATACATACATTCAAAATTCTACAACAAATTCTTTCAACATATATGGAACAAGAAATGCCAGACGTCCAAGCTTGGTTCAAGAAAGGAAGAGGCACTAGGCATCGCATTGCATATTAGATAATAGAGCACACCAAAGAATTTTAAAAAACCAGCCTGTGTTTTATAGATTATAACAAAGCCTGTGATTGTATAGGAAAAACTATAGATTGCTGTTAAAGAAATGGGTGTACCACTACATTTGATTGTCGGTGAAGCATAACCAGTATTTAGGACAAGAGGCTACTGGTAGGAAAGAATACAGAGAAACTGAATGGTTTCCAATTGCCAAGGGGGTCAGGCAAGACTGCATTTTATCACCCTATCTGTTTAGTTTATATGCTGAATGTATCACAAAGTGGGATTAGACTTAGAAGTCTGAGACAAGAAAATTAGAGGAAGGACCATAAACAGTTTAATATATGCAATGACACCATACTATTAGCAGAATCATAGGCCTGTTATAGACTGCCAAAATAAAACTGCTTCAGGTCTCTTTGGAGGCATGCTGTTTAAATGATGCATGCATCTAAAGAATCCGGAAGCTGCACCAAAGCTGCACTCCAGTGCTTAGGAATGGAGTGTGGCTTTGGTGCGACTTCCGGACTCTTAGGACCCACGCATCATTTAAATAGCATACCTCCAAAGAGACCCGAAGCAGCTTTATTTTGGCAGTCTGTAACAGGCCATTGAATCATAGATTTGGAAGAGACCTCCAAGGAAGGAGACTCCACTACAGTCCGAAGGAGTGTGTTCCACTGTCGAACAGCCCTTGGTCAGGATGTTCCTCCTAATGTTGAGGTGGAATCTCTTTTCCTGCAGTTTTCATCCATTGTTCCGGGTCCTGTTCTCTGGAGCAGCAGAAAACAAGCTTGCTCCCTCCTCAATATAACATCCTTTCAAGTATTTAAACAGGGCTATCATATTACCTCTTAAACCTTCTCTTCTCCAGACTAAACATCTCCAGCTCCCTAGGGCGTTCCTCATAGGGCATGGTTTCAAGACCCTTCACCATTTTAGTCTCTCGATGCCCTAAGTGCAGTACCTTACATTTCTCCGTATTGAATTTCAATTTCTTACCTTTGGCCCAGCTTTCTAGTCTATTCAGGTCATTTTGAATTTTGATCCTGTCCTCTGGGGTATTAGCTACTCCTCCTACTTTGGTGTCATCTGCAAATTTGATGAGTATGCCCCCAATTCTGTCATCCAAGTCATTGATAAAGATGTTGAATAGCACTGGGCCCAGGACAGAACCCTGTGGGACCCCAATGATCACTTCTTCCCAGGATGAAAAGGAGCCATTGTTGAGCACCCTTTGGGTTTGGCCAGTCAACCAATTACAAATCCATGTAACAGTTACCTTGTCTAACCCACACTTTACAAGCTTGTTTGCAAGAATGTCATGGGGAACCTTGTCAAAGGCCTTACTGAAATCAAGATATGCTATATCCACAGCATTCCCTTCATCTAACAAGCTGGTAATTTTATTTAAAAAAAGAGATCAGATTTGTCTGGCATGACTTGTTTCTCTGAAACCCATGTTGACTTTTTGTGATTATGGAATTGCCATCTAGATTTTCACAGACTCTCTGTTTAATGATCTGTTCTAGAATCTTTCCTGGTATTGATGTCAGACTAACTGGACAATAATTGTTGGGATCCTCTTTTCTTCCCTTTTTGAAGATGGGAACAACATTTGCCCTCCTCCAGAAGATAGTAAAGACTTGGAACAAGTACTGAAGAAAGTGCAAAGACACATTAAAAAAAACCAAACTACTGACCACAGATAATTTATATAACTTCAAAACAGATGATAAAAAACATTGAAATAGTTCAAGATTTTTCATATCTTGGCTCAGTCATTAATCAGAATAGAGATTGCAGTCAAGTAATCAGAAGACTAGGACTTGGAAGGGCTATGTTAGGATTGTCCATGCCATCATAGTTTCCATTTCTGTGAACAGTTGTGAAAGCTGGATGGTGAAGAAAGCTGATGGGGGGGGAGCAACTCATTTGAGATGCTGGAAAAGAGACCTACAGATACCATGGACTGCTAAATAGACAAATACTGTGGGCCCTTGGTATCTGCTGGGTTTTGGTTGCAGGACCTCCCATGGATAACATTTTCAAACTGGGTGTTTGAATCAGTGGATAAAAAAATCTGTAGATTCAGAGGGTTGGCTGTAAATGGGTCCAAATGAAATCAAGCCTGAACTCTTCCTATAAGCCCAGATGACTAAACTGAGACTATTGTACTTTGGTCATATTGTGAGAAGACATGACTCCCTAGAAAAGATAATAATGCAAGGTAAGGTGGAAGGCAGTAGGAAAAGAGGAAGGCCACATTCTAGATTGATAGACTCAATCAAGGAAGCCATAGCCCTGAGTCTGCAAGACTTGAGCAGGGCTGTTGATGACAGGGTGATTTGAAGGTCTCTCATTCATGGAGTCTCCATAAGTCAAGTCGACTTGATGGCTGTTAACAGCAACAAACCAAACAGGAACTTTGTTACATCTCTTGGCGTGTAATTGGCTGAGTTGGGTAACTTTCAGGTCCCATAAGGAGAAGTTACTTTTATCAAGCACAGTTCCTAGAATCTCTCAGTAGCATGTCTAATAACACAGCTGGTTGGAGGTTTCTGGGAGCTCTGTGTGTGTATGTGTGCGTGCGTGCACACACACCTCCAAACTCCTGTCAATTTACAATAATCCATGATGTAGTTTCCCAGAATTTTTCTAAACTTTGGTTTCAAAAAGATGGGCTTGAAACCAAAAATGAGATGCACATGCTCCAGATGTGGTGATTGAACATCTCAGTGTACCATCTGTTGAGTAAAATTTTAAGGAGAGATTATATCATTCAGGTGCAAATAGCTTCACAAAATCCAAGTTCTATTGTTGTATAGACCTGTGGCAGTGAACACATTCAGCCCAAAGATACAGACTAGAGATTATATAGCTTTCCCCCATCTATCTTGTAAGACCTGCTCTGCATTTTATAGAAGTGTATCTTTTTCTTCCAGCAAAACAGAGACAACTAATCAATTCAGATCAGATTTGATGGTATTACATAGTGATTGAAAGTCCAAAGATTTGCTTTTTGATCTCAGGTCCAATTTTCTACATGTCCAGGGCTTTCAGGAAGTCCTATCCTTCCTATTGTGATACTGTTTGTGTGTCAATCAGCAAAATTCAGATCTCTCCATAATAAGATATGATTGGTCCTTGGTGTGTTTGTTTTGGAGCTTAGAGAAAGAGGGATTGCTATTTTCTGACATGCTTTATTCATATATTTTGCTGTAGTACTTCAAGTGTACATTCCAATTATCTTTAGTCCTTATATTCTGCTAATTGAATTTATCCTTCAGTATGCTTCAGCTGCAGTGCATGTATAAAATTAATACCGACCATATTTCAAGTGTTCAGTGTTCTTCATAGAGGGTTGGATGAGGAGAACATAGTACTATTTGGTACTATTAACTGGTGGTTGGATACCTTTGCCCCTGCAGATGTTTTGGGCTACCACTCTCATCCCTTAGGATTGGGAGTGTTTCTATGGTAGCTGGGGCTTTTAGTTTTTTGAACTCCAAAACTTCTGGATGCCCAAACATTATTGACGTCATCTAAACCATTATATTCTTCTGTTTTTAAGCATTGGTTTCAGTGGGGGTTGTTGTTGTGGTGGTGGTGGTGCGCCTTCAAGTCATTTCCAGCTTATGGTGGCCCAAAGACTATCATGGGGTTTTCTTAGCAAGATTTATTTTTGCCTTCCTCTCACCCAGTGGATTTCCATGGCTAAGCAGGGATTCGAAGCCTGGTCTCTCAGAGACGTAGCCCAACACTCAAACCATTACACAATGTGGGCCCTTGTCAGAAGGGTATTTTTTTGAGTATTCTGCCCTATCTACATGAGATATGCTCTATGTGATAGCAACACAGTAAACTACCTCTGTTCCCCTTAGCTCAGTGTTTTCCGTACTGTACTGATTGGTGGCAGCTTTCTAGTGGTTTCAGAGAAGCGTCTTTTTGATCCCCAGCTGGAGATTGAACCCAAGACTTTCTGCATGCAAGCACAAGCTCTGCCATTGAACTGTGGGCTTTCTGTAACTCTAGTCCTGATGATTTCTAGATCTGTCAGAAGGATTGAGTGAGCTACCATTCTTGATAGACTATAATAGATACTGTGTTTTGACATTCTGTATTGTTTCCTTGTTTGATTAATCTAGGTACAGTAACATAGTTCTCAAAAGAATGCCTGATTGCAGTTGTAGGTTAGGACAGCAGTAACAAATTGAGGCTTCAGTCCTATCAAGACAGAAGAGAGGATGATGAACCTACCCAAGGAGGCTGTGGTTTACTTGTCCTAAATGGGCTTACAGGCTGCAGTGGCGAGGAGCAGCTTTTACAAGCTTTGGTTAATGGGCCATCTTCAGTTACTTCTCTTGGAGGAAGATGTGGTCTCCAGTACCTGTGCTTTTGTCATTCCTGTTTTGACCACGATAGTGTACTTTATATGATGCTGACTTTTAAGTAAAGTTTGCAAACAGAGATGGAGAACATGTGGCTCTTCAAGTGTTGCTGTTTTGAGAAGGAACAGCACTCAACATTGGCAGTGCTATCTATCGGCTGAGAGTAGTTGCAGTCCAACAACATCTGGAAGGCCCTTTGTTCTCTGGTATTCTAACAGATCTGTAAATAGCTTACTTCCTAAGATTGTTAGCTCTAGAAAGCATAAGGCCTTCTTTTTTTAGTTCCTCTGCTCTGGTTGTTGGTCTGCTTCCTGTCTCCATTCAAGGTGCTGGAAGACCCAGATAGCAAGATCTCTTCCCATCCTTTATGCTGGTGCAGACCTGGTCTTTTTTCTGGGATGGTTCCACATCATGGAATGCTTCCTGTAGTGGAGTTAATCTGCCTACATGCCAACAATCTTCCAGCTCCTTGAATTTTAAATTGCTGTTTGATCTAGTTTGTTGCTGAGATTTGATTTGGCTATTCTATTAAGGTTTTATTGATGCTTTTATGTTTGTCCTGGATTGTTTCTCGTTTTAATTTGGCTGTCCTTTTGAGTGCCATTCAGCAATAGAGAATGTAGCTTATAAATGTCTGAATGAACCATTTCAGCAATGCTTTGGCAACTCAATAAAGTTGATCAGTGTTATCCCCATGTTATAGATATTAGGAGAGGGAAGTGTTGAGGCAAAGGAGGCTGTGATGTATTTTTGCCCATTCAGTTCAGAAATCAGATGGAATTTGAACTCAGGACTAGGACGGCTTACTTCATTAGCAATGACACTATATTAGTGGTTACATCAGACATAGGAATTGTGCATCCTGGTGGATGGATTGCAGTTCCCAACATTCCTAATTATTGGTTGTGCTGGCTAGGACTGCTGGGACTTGCAGTCTTAATAACATCTGGAGAGTAGTTTAATTCCCACCTTTGGGTTATATCCTCATTTAAGTAGGTCTATTGCCATCAATGGGACTTCAGGGAGGCTCAAAGCTCATTGATTTCAAAAGATCCTCTCAGTGTGCAGCTGCTGAGATCCAGCTTCATGCCTACATGTTGCTTTCTATTTGGCCAAATGAGCTCTGGCCTGCAGAGTTATAAAGCTGCTTTTGTTTGCAGCACCCTCGGTGTGTCCAGTGCTTCACAGAGGAGGGGGGCAGGTTGCTACTAAGGAGCTTACTCTCTTTAGATCTCAATTGGGGAAATAACAAAGGGGAGGATGAGGAAAGTGCAAAGAGTAAACAGAGAAGCACAATATGGTGAGTTCCACAGCACATGTTTTGGCTTAGTTTCATCCAAAGTGGCTTCCTAGTGCGACATGGGAACCCATGGGTGGTGTCAGAAAGGTACAGGAAAAACAGATTTTGCTGTAGAAGAAGTAAGTGATGGCATCATACAGGTTTTCTGAGAAAGTCTTTCAAGACTACAGGCTAATGAGAGAGAAGTCTTTCAAGAGCAGGATTCAAAGACATAGCTGTGTTAGTTTGGAAAATCAGTATGCAAAGGGATACATCTGAAGAAGTAGGCTCAAGTCATGCTACCAGCTTCTTTCTTTCAATTAGTCTCAAAGGTGCTACAAGAGCTCATTCAAGAGCAGAGAAACATTTGAATGATGGCGTGTGGGGAAGCAGGAGGAGCAAAGGTCATGGGAATTGGATGTCAGCATGTGGGAGGAGGAAGAGGCCACCCCACCATTCAGGAAGAACTTTACAGACTGCCTGCCTGCTTGCTCTTGCTGCTTGCTGCTGGCTGTTGGCAGCCTTACCTGGAAGACTGTTGCCTTTTGAGAGGCCATTCCCTTCAGGACCAGGCTCCTGGCACCCAGCTAATTCCTGGCTAAACAGCTATGTAGGACAACCTGTCCCCTTTCTAAGGTGATAAAAGCTGGGTGCCTGCTGCAGCGGGTGTGCCGCTGGTGGAGCCGTCGCAGAAAGGAGTGACATCAAAGGGATTTATATGAATGAATGAATGAATGAATGAATGAATGAATGAATGAAACTTTATTTCTGTACCGCCGTTCCTACGATCACGGCGGTTTACAACAATAACCATCTGATTTATAACAATAATGGGCAGTTGGAGATACGGTAGGGGGAGTCAGTTCTATCACTGTGGTAGAAGGGAGACACACAGGGTACTCCCTATTCAAATAGCCTGTATAGCCTTGACAGCTGGCCCCCTGGGCTGAAAATGCTGCTGCTCAGTGGCGGGTCAGTGAATGGTAAAACAGCACTGATCCAGGACTTGATCCTGGATGAACATGCCGACCAGGCCTGTATTACAGAGACCTGGCTGGATGAAGCTGGGGGAGCTAATCTTTCCTAGTTTTGCCCACCTGGGTTTTCCGTACATCAGCAGGTGAGGCCTGGGGGATGGGGAGGTGGAATTGCAGTGGTCTATTAGGATTCCATCTTCCTTATCAGGTGCCCTGTCCTACAGTGTATATTTATTTAAAGGTGGATGGTTAGGACAGAATAGGGATTTTGTTGGTGTACCGCCCACCCCATTGCACAACAGTCTCCCAGCCTGAGCTGGCAGAGTTAGTCTCTGCAGAAGCGTTGGAGTCCCCTTGGCTTATTGTGGTGGGTGACTTCACCATCCATGTGGATACTATACTGTCAGGAACAACTCAGGACTTCATGTCTGCCATGACAACCATGGGGTTGCCCCAAGTAATATCTGAGGCCACCCATGTAGTGGGACATACTCTGGAGCTGTTTTCTGTTCGGGACAGGATAATAGTGATCTGGGAGTGGAGGAACTCTGTAGTTCTGTTGTCATGGACTGATCACTACCTGGTAGGAGTTAGACTTACTGGGATCCAGAGCCTTTGTAGTGGTGGGGGGCTGATTAAGATAGTCTACCCCAGGAGGTTTATGGATCCGGATGGCTTCCTGATGGTTTTTGGGGAGTTTCCTGCTGCCTTGGCATGTGATCCTGTCGAAGTTCTGGCTGATAGGGAAATGGCCAAGGCTTGCCTCTAAGCATCCGCTCCTATGAAATGCAGCCAGATGTGCCCCCGGTTTACCAGGGAGCTGACAATGATGAAATGAGTGGGACGGAGACTAGAGCGATGATGGCAGAAGACTTGGAGTGAATCTGACCGAACACAGGCTAGAGCTTATTGGAAAGCTTATGCCATGGCAGTGGTAACAGCAAAGAAACTATATTTCTCTGCCACCATTCTTTCTGCACAGTGTCGTCCAACAGAGCTGTTTTGAGTTGTCAGGGGTCTTTTACATTCTGGCCCCCACGAAGGAAATAAAGACCATTCGACAGCTTGCTGTGAAGAATTTGCAAGTTACTTTGGAGACAAAATCACTCGGATTCACTCTGACTTGGATGCTATAGTTGAGACAGGTCCAGTAGATGTAATCTTAGCACTTGCTTGTCCCATATTATTGGATAAGTTTCAGTTTGTGCAATCTGAGGATGCTGACAAGATCCTTGGAGAAGTGAGAGCCACCACCTGCATACTAGATCCTTGCCCCTCCTGGCTTCTGAAATCAGCTAAAGGGGGACTGGCCAAGTGGGTAAAGGGAGTGGTGAATGCTTCTTGGCCCCTGGCCTGCAGAGTCCCACAAGGTTCTGTGTTGTCCCACATGTTATTTAACATCTACATGAAACCACTGGGAGAGGTCATCCAGAGTTCTGGGATATGGTGTCATCAATATGCAGATGACACCCAACTCTGTCTCTCAATTCCATCTGGCTCCAAGGAAGCTATCTCTGTGCTGAACCAGTGTCTCCTGTCAGTAATGGACTAGATGAAGGCAAACCAATTCAGACATAATCCAGACAAGACAGAGGTGCTCCTGGTCAGTCATAAGGCAGGATAGGGAATTGGGGCTTTGCCTGTGCTGGAGTTACCTTCCCCTGAAATTTCAAGCTCACAGCTTGGGTGTGCTCCTGGACTCCACTTTCAGCCTGGATGCCCAGGTTTCAGCAGTGGCCAGGAGTGCATTTGCACAATTAAAACTTGTGCACCAGCTGTGCCCATTCTTTGAGACATCAGTTCTGACTATGGTGACACATGCCTTGATTACATCCTGTTTGGACTACCTCAACACACTCTACATGGGGCTGCCTTTGGAAACTATTCGGAAATTTCAGAAGCCTCAGCCAACTTGGCCAATAGTCAGGAATTATGGGAACTGAAGTCCAAAACATCTGGAGGGCCAAAGGTTGAGAACCACTACATCTAGGGCCTTCAGCATAACCTTTGGCAGAAGTTGACCATAGAGTCATGCTGGAGGACTTAGAGATTCCTAGAGAAAACATATTAATCAAATCCGTGAATAATCAAATTGGCAAACGTCAAAACCGTGGATGGGGGCTGACTGTATTGAGTCAGACTAGTAGAGAGATTTGGGGTTAGATTGCAGGAAGGCCATGGAAGGCTTTCATGGAAGGGACAAAGGACATACGGTGCCACCATGTGCTGCTGCTTAAGATGAGCACAGCTGGAATAATGATGGGGGCAATTTTTGCTGGGTTGCATTGCCATTTGCTGGGTCTAGGCTTTTCTGATGGTATCATAGTTCTGAAGCTTTCTAAAGGGGGAGATGAAGCTTGCATAGCACAGTTTACAGGACTGCAGGGCAGTTTGTCCAGCATAATACGGACTGTCAAAAAGAAAACTGATTCCACTGGCAGGCCTGAATATCAGAGTCTAACAAACATCGGAGTAGACATTCGGGGAATGAGATAATTGCTTCATGCAGCTCAGTAATCCGCCTCCAGCCGTGACCAATATTTGATGTTGGTTTTTTTTTCAGGGGACAAAGCCTTGATAAAGGCCTCTAGCTCAATGTATGGGACAGACTGATTGAGAGCTGGAGGCTTGGTTCTTCACTGGCTCTTCGGTGATCAATTTGCTCTCTGAGGCGTGAGATCCATTTACCCTTATCAGGCAGAATAGCAAAGATGTTGTTGATCACAAATGTTTACAGTTCCTCTAGAAGCTACAGTCATCGTTTTCTCATTCAGCTGCAGTTTGGACAAGTTACTCTTTCTGGATGACAACTCACAGCGTCCCCACTTAACGCCCATGTCTGGGGAATTCTGGTATCTATTGTTTCCCCCCTTAACTTTTCCAAGCTCTGAATATAGCAACCATTTGCAATCATCAAGTAGACCTACCTCTTCCTTGTCTTTATTCATTATGCACTCTGTGTCAGTGTAATCAAGGCTGTGCTGTCGACGTATTAACAAGGGTGCCCTGGAATATATTAGCCTTTAGCTGTGTTTTAAAACCCCGGAGCTTCTCTGAATGAGTGTGTGTGCCTCAGAAAAAGAAGCAAGACTGATGGTATGTTCATGTAAGAGGAAAATGCTTCCTGAGGGAAAATCCCTTTCTCAGTGCAGACCCTTATATAAAGCTGTGCTTGCAGAAAAATGTTTATAGCATCTCCCTGAAAGCTGTGTGGAGTGTACTCTTAATCTTACAAAGCACTCTGCTTGTGTCCTAAAGGAAAGAATGGTGGACAGGAGAATTTGCCTCCTCCTGTTTTCCACAGCTACGTTCTTGCCATATAGTTTTTCATATGGTGGGGGGAGTGGTTCATCTCTGCCTAACATTCTTAGCAGTGTCCAAAAATTGGCAAGGGAGGAGTAAGGGCTGTAACCGCCTCTTTCCTTCCCGTTGCTTTTTGCTAATCACACTTCAGCACATAACCCTGGAGGGCTTTGCCTGCAAATTGCTTTGAGCATGTTCACACTGCATGTCCCGCTGGCTACTTTCTCAGGTTGCAGCACATACTCTGTAGTACCACAGGGAACACTATAGGCAGACTTATGAATAAGGACTTGCTAACATCCTGCATTCCCATCCTGCTCACTTTGGAGGAAGACTACTGTTGAGGATCAGTTCTTGCTCTGCTCTGAGTAGCCAGGGGAATTTTAACTGCTCTGAGGGGTTTTAGGCCTGTGTTGACTTATCTTTAGGCCTATGCAGGTGTTCCTTTCTGTGCAAGGTGGGGATATTTGCTACCCTCACACATTCCTTGTATTTTTACATCAGTCTTCTCACATGGAGAGCGACCTGATGAAAAGAAGAGCCTCCTATTACTTGTAGAGATACTCTGTGTGAATTTCAGAATGCAGGAAGACCTGTGTTCTGGATCACATGAACACACCAAGGAGGTTCCTGTCTTCATAAAATCGCTCTTCATATAAGGAGAATGATGGCAATGCTGGCCTAGGGAAAGGCAAGGAAATGTGCTGTGTGTCCTGATATGTTTACTTTGCATGAAAGAAATCAACCTGCTTAGAACTCTAGGGTCACCCTGCCTTTGCACTGTATCCATTGGCAAAGCAGCTTGCCTGGAGGATTTCCCTGCTTGATGCTTCCATCTTCCAGCAACATGGTGCAGTCAAGGAAGTATCTGTATGTGCATCATTGGGAGGGCTTGTAGGAGATGGACAGGTAATTTCATTTATATCTTGACTTTTCTCCGGTGAGTACAGAACCTCACATGTAGATGGGCTATAGCTTCAGGGGTGGAGGTGGCAAAATGAGAGCATTTCCTTCCCAAACAAGAATTCTGCCCCACCAATGAAATTTGCCTCTGGCTCTCAAATGTCTATGGAGACATTGAAACACACTTAAAACTCTTATACCTGCTCTCCCCACATTCCCTTGCTATGTCTATCTCTTTTGCTTGGATGCTTCTCTAAATACTCAACTGAAGTTTTAAGTTGCTGCAATGCTAGAAATTTGAAAACTGAAGGAAACTTTAATTGGATGGCAGAATTCTTACTTAGAGGAAGGCAGTGCCCACATATTGCCATCCCTGTAGCTATACCCTGTAGCTATACCCTCTTGCACAGCTCTTGTACTCCCCGCTTTATTTTTACAACAACCCTATGATGTGGAGGGTGACTGGCCCAAAGTCTGCCAGAAGGTTTTATGGCTCAGTGGGGGGTTTAAACCTGGATTTTCATAATCCCCACTAAACGCTCTAGTGGCTAGCCACCACATCACACTGCTTTGAGTTGCTGTATAGAAGCTCCTTGGTAAATGCAGTGTGGGCTGACTTACATTGGTTTTCCCTTGGAGTTTTAAGAGATCAGAGCCATGCTATTCCTCAGTCTCTCCTCTGGCACACCACAGGAAGCATATATGGGTGCCATATGGATGCCATGGCAACAAGTGAATGATGTTTGGTTTGTTGGTTTTTTGCAAGAGAGAGTTGAATTTGTGCAGAGGAGAAATGTCCAGCATTTAACAGCATGGAAGAGGGTTGGAATGTTGGAAGACAGTGACTAAGGTTTATAGGTCTTCACTGACCTTCAAATTATCAAGCAAAGCAAAAATAAAAATAAGAATAAATAAAGGGGAGTTCTAATCTGTGCCCGAGTTGTGCTTTAAAAAATCAGGAAGCAGTTTGGATGAAAAACTGGCAGGCTAGGCAGATGTCAAGTTCCCTCTGCAGTATTTCTTTCTAGCCCTTCCTTGACTAAAAGAGAGAACAGGTCAGCACTAGCTAGAATGCTCTTTCCATTAGCATTTAAGAAGACGAGAGATACTTGCACGTATCAGACTTCTGGTACTGTGAGGACACCGTAGAGATTTATTTTTCATTCATTTGTGATGCCATGGGAATTGAAACATCACCAGATGTCATTACTGTAGTCTAGATAAAGAAGAAGGCTCATCCTCTGTACTATTGGAGAGGATGCAATAAAGAAACAAACTAAATTGGAAAGGGAAGAAATGTTCTTTGCTCAGACCTGCTCAGAAAATTGTCTCTTTGAAGGTCAGATTGATGTGAAGACAAACCAGTAGTTCTGATTTCTGGAACCCTAATCACTGGAAATTGTTGTCATCTTTTATAATATGGACACAGGAGCCAAAACGGAGTATGTAAAGATCTCTGATAAAGTGGGAAGGATTTCTAACAAGGGCTGCTTCCTACTTATGTTTCTCTTACAGCTTGGAAAAGTTACTTTTTTGAACTATATCAGGCATGCCAGCCCAGAGATTCTTTGGGGTCATTCCTACTGGCAGGATGAATCGCTTCCTGATTCACTTCTGCCCTGGGTTTGAAAGTGAACCCAAAAGGCCTCCAGTTATGAAGGGGATCTTTTCCTTACCCCCGTCCAAGCAAGTTTATCCCGATTGTCATTCCTACTGGCAGCGCAGCTTCAAAATCCCCTGTAAATAATCTGTGATGTAAGCGGGCTGCCCAGCTTGGAAATTGGGGGGTTGGAGGCTGAGAGAGTGTGACCCGAGGCTGAAAGAGTGTGATGCTCAGAAACAATGAAGGGTCAGAGCAGTGTGAGGGGGAGGAAGAGGCAGGAGGAGGAGAATGATGATGGAGGAAGGGTCAGTGACCCGGTAGGAAAGGAAGAGGGGGCTCTGGAGGAAAATGGGGGGAGCATAGATGCCAGTGCGAGGAGGAGGATGGAGAAGGAAGAAGGAGGCAAGAGGAGGGGGATGATGAGAGTCTTGGGTCCTGGCGCAAGAAGGAGGAGGAGGAGGAAGAAGGAGGAAATGGGAGGAGGGGGATGATGGGAGTCTTGAGTCCTGGCATGAGGAGGAGGAGGAGGATGAAGGAGAAAGAAGGAGGCAAGAGGAGGAGGGGGATGATGGGAGGCTTGGGGCCTGGCATGAGGAGGAGGAGGGCATGGGAGCCTTCCCCCTCCCCAAAAAATAAAATTTAATGGCAAAATTGATAGAGTGGCTTAGCAGCGACTCACCTTTGCAATTAGTTGCTTTGCCAATCTATCAATTTTGCTATTATTTTTATTTTTATTTTTTGTTTTTTGTTTTTAAAAAAGGCGGCACGTGTGTGTGTGTGTGTGTGTGTGTGTGTGTGTGTGTGTGTGACATCTCTGGGGATGGATGACACACATCCCTCTGCCATTTTCCCCTCTCCTCTGAAAGAATCAATCTCGATCTGGCGTTCCCACTTAATGGATGCGGGTTGGGATCGAAGCTTCTGAAAAGAACTGCTAAAAAAAGGCTACCTAAATACCCCAGGCTTTTGGCATTTGACGTGGGTTTTTCCCACTGGAATCGATCAAATGAGGATCAGATTCGAGTTCCAGTGGGCACTAGGTCCATATAACTCATGTCAAGATTCGTATTTTATCATAGTGGGAATGTGCCCTCTGAGTTGTATGGGGAGGGGGTGGAATCACCTTTTCAAACCCTGGTTTCCAGCATGTCCACTGTGTATCCTAGCAGGGGATAGATAGAGATGAAGTCTGCTGCCTGCCTCTCTCAGGCATACTTTCCCCTTATGATTTCACAGGCCTGCTTATTTCTTTCAAACATTGCACGTTCACCAGAGAGAAAAACATATTAGACAGGCTGGTAATGCATCTTGTAAACAGCTAAGTGCCCCCAATGAAAATATATCAAAAAGCCCAAGTTAGAAGCCAGGAGGGCACTTCTACAGAGGAAAGGGCCTTAGATCCAGTGAAGATTCCACTAAGGAAGAGGAAGGTGATTTGAGCCATTTCTTTCTGTGCTGCCTCCCACTCTGCTCTACAGGATGTCTCTGTCCTCTAGATCTGCTTTTTAAGATACACAGCAGTGGGGAGGTGGGTGAGAATTGGTCCCCACATCCTACCTTCAGCAAAAATGTCTTGTGAGGGTAGTTCAGTTTATGGGAGTTCTGGATTCAAGCCAGATTTTTGTCTGTTCTATAAGTCTTATTTTTTTTAACCCTTGTATCATAGTGTGTCATGCATCAGAGCATACCAGCCCCCTGAAATATGGTGCCCCAAAGGGAGAGAATCAAGTTGTTTTAACCACTGGATTCTTCAGATTCTCCCTCCATGAATCCATGCAAATAAAACTGTAATGGGAATATAGAAATGGGTTTTGTCAGATATGAGGGAAATGTTTGGGTATGGGTTAAATATACTGCACAGGAAAGTACTGATGGACCAGGTAGATTATTTGGTTTTCTTTTTGTTTCCAGGCTCTCTTTGCCTTGTCATCAATGCTACGCCACTTTCCCTATGCTCAGCAGCAGTTCCTTAAGCTGGGAGGTCTTCAGGTACTCAGAGATCTCTGCACAGAAAAAGGAATGGAGACATTACATGTTCGTGTTGTGACACTTCTGCATGACTTAATGGTGGAAAAGGTAAAAGGGCTTGTTAACACTCCACAGGCTTTAGAATAGGCATGAATACACAGGGATGGGTCAAGTATCATCATTGGAGTATGAAATGCATCAAAGCCCTCCAATTTGCAGAAAGAGCAGGACTGTATTCTTAGCACTGATGGAACAATGCTGATGGGGAAATGGAATGATGGAGCCTGAAAAGTGAGACACAGCTCACAGTGAGCTGACATTCTAGGTTCCAGAGCAAAAAGCTGCAGAGTCCTTTCCATCATTTGATTTTTCATATTGCATTATTTATATCCCACCTTTTGGTTGTTAAAAAGGGCCCCCTTTGTGTGATCCACCATGTTCCATCTTAGCAATTTTCCACAAGTGGATTTCACCTGGAAGAATTAGAAATCAAGGCAGTGAGTTTTGTTATTAAGCAGTTTTGCAGAGTGCAAGCCCATGGGGAGCATTAAATTAGCTGTGGTGGCCCATCTTTATCTGTGAATGCGTTTCAGTAGAACCAAAATCTAGTTGCTAGTCTTGACTAGGATTTACTCAATGGGACTTACAAAAGTGTTGACTTAAAATTCTTGACTTGATTCAGTGATTCTGGTTGGGGCTAGTAGTGGGATTTTGGCTAATAAGTTTTGTAAGTCTGCAAACTTTGGAATTTCCTGAAGCATTCAGACCTCCCTCTTGTTTATCCGTGGCCCAATTTGGGCTCCAATTCTTGGCACTTGCCACTTGAGTTTGTTAATAGAGTAATTTAAAGTAGTCAATATTACACATAGCCCTTGTAATAACACTGTAAAGTAGGTTAAATATCACTTACCCCTAGTTTGCAAAAGGCAGGCTGAGAGAGGGTACTTGCCAAAGGGCAAGGTAAGGTAAACTGTGGCAAAGATAAGACGCAAACTAGGGACTCAGTTTCTTGGTCACTGTGCTGTGTCAGTTCTTGCTTGCACATGCTTTCCTGTTTCTGTTGTGATAATCATTTAGCTTTGTGTAGATGACTGACTGTTCCCCAGATCCTCTTAAGAGGGAAATCTTCACCACTGACATGGATGGCTGCATTTGGCAGACTGCATTCTTAATAACTTACAAATTAGAGGCCATCCCCTGAATGTATTACTCTATTTATAGACTGCCTCTTCCTGAGCTTTGTGTGATGCTTTCACACAGAGATAAAATTGAGGATGTGCAGTACATTATTGGTAGCCACCTGTTGGAAGGTTTGGTTTAGAAGGAGGTGATTTCATAAGCGGGTGCAGCAGGATCTGCCCATCTCCTACTAAGTGAAATTTGTTGCTGATTAACTTGGGTGCAGCCTACCTTTGGTGGAGCTCCTGTCTTCTTTCACCATCACACAGTGCCCTTCTTCAGCTAGGACTAATAGCTACAACAGGTGTTGCCAACTTAAAGTAAAGCGCCCCCCTTTTTGAGGGAAAATAATGCAGCTATAATGCACATAAGTGAACAACTAATTTTTTTGACCCTTGGAAATATATCTTGAGTGAATTAATTTGTAAATGTAGCTTCTCACGCTCTAGTTGTAACCCCTCAACATCTGGACATCCATAAATGTCCATCTTCTGATTGAGTGAGTTCAAAAGAAGGCAGACCTGCAAAATTTTGCAGAGCATCTCAGTAAGTATATTTTTTGCCATGCCTTGAGACTCCAGGTCTCACTTGCCTTCTGGCTCTGTGGAAAACTGCTTTCTTCTTCTTCTTTCCCATTGGGTTAGGTGCTGAGTTCAACTGTTACCCTCAGCATACTTGGCCACACACCCTATGGCTGGTGGAGTATCTTGGAGGGAAGATGTTACACTCACACTTCTCTGTTGCACACTGAGTGTTGCATTGCTTGAGGGAGCAGAATGTGTTCCCCATGCACATCCTCCTATAATTTGGCTGATTTGCCTTGACTTTGCTCTTTTCAACCCAGAGAAACACTCTTCCTTAATTATAATATAGTAGTAAGGAGACTCTTGTGATTAGGATCTAATTAATGAAGCACATATATAGCAATTAACACAGGAGGCTGCCAAGTGAAGCAAAGAAATGCTTTTTTCTTCTTCTTTAAAGAAAGGATACAGGCTCCCATTGTGTTCTGGATCTGGCAACTACATGTTGTAAGCAACCTTTTACTTCATAAGCTGAGCCAGATGGCTGGCTGGCTGGCAGGGCCCATGTGGGAGTTCTGCTGAGGGAACTGAGCTTCTGGGCTGAGTCCAGATGATGATTTCTATCAAACAAGAGGTGCAGCTTCTCCCTTCACTCCTCCTCCTTCTTCCTCTTTTTACCTCTTTGGCCTTAACGCTGATCAAGAAGGAAAAGCTGGATTATTGTACAGCATAATGTAGCGGTGGGAGAAGTCCCCCCCCTTTATCCCATCCAGACCCAATTGGAGCCCCTTCCCAAACTGCGTGGAAACCACAGACTAATAAAATAGGTCAGGAGAGACAGCAACCAATATCTGGTTTAGTTAATTTCAATCTTTTGAATTTTTTTAAATTTAAGGATAACGTGGAATGCCTATGGAGATGGGCATCCACCCCAAGGTCCCAAGAATGCTTGGGTCACTGAGTGGACTAAGGCATCTGCCAATAGTCACAATTCAGTCACTTGCCCAAATAGACACCTTTCTGTTGCAACAGTGTCACATTTGGAG
Source organism: Sceloporus undulatus (assembly GCF_019175285.1). Lineage (NCBI taxonomy): Eukaryota > Metazoa > Chordata > Lepidosauria > Squamata > Phrynosomatidae > Sceloporus > Sceloporus undulatus. The sequence goes on along the minus strand of NC_056522.1, from coordinate 159,368,080 downwards.
GCTTACTTTGGTTTTTTCAAAGGATGGTCTTAAATATTATTGCAAAACTAACTGATCAGAAGCTATCACCAGGCCCACATTCATTCACTCAAAGAGAGTAATAATGACTGTTGACTGTCATGCAATAGTATCTCCTCACTTCCCCCAGCACAAAGACTCTGAAAAGGCTGAAAGCAGCCTTTTTGTTTCCTGTGCCCAAAATAATATATATCAGAACTACTTGGACCCCTGTCCTGTGCAAGGCTAATCATAAACCTTGTTGAATGTTGTGTGTCTTATTTACACGTAGACTTGCACAAATTGCCCTAGTAACTTACAAGACATAAATTAACAAGACATAAAAGATGTAAAGGTGAGTAAAATCCAAAGAGAAATTGCTACAAACAATTCTCTTCCATTTCTTCTTGTTAAAAACTTCTGCAGAAACCTGATTCACTTGAGAAGCTGTACCTTGTTATGCAGCAGCTTAAGTGCGTGGGTTTCTTTAAGGCAAACAAAGGATCCCCAACCCTCGTTCTTCCCATCCCTGTATGTTTCATAGAGATTACATGAAAACATGTGACTAAGATTAGATGGGATACTATACAGCACAGCCGCTGACTGCCATTGTGCGGTGCAGGAGGTATTTTTAATGCACGCTGCATTGAAAACAAATACGTTTTGAGCATTTTGCTGGTATTTGTAGCCCTTATTTTTATCTTTCCCCTGTGGGCTGCTGCTCCCTCCTCCTTTTTTGGCAATATCATATTTGGATAGTCATTTATGATTTTGATTACTTCTCCAGGGGGCCCAAAGAGCATTAAAAGCAGAAGTCTAGTCTGTTTTTGACATTCAGGTCCCATTTCTGCTACAGTTGTGGTTTCCAAAAAACAACCAACCTCAGTAATCTCATTTGTTGATACTATTTCAAAGTATTTTAACTGGCCCCTGGAAAGGAAAGCGAGAATAACTCGAACTTTTGTTTCCACTGAGGGCAAGAGATAAAGCAACAGTATTAAATAATGTCAGGATACATTTAGATGGAAAACGAGGGCAGGGCTGGGAAGAGAAGTTGCTGTTACTGATATCCTCAAGCTTAGTACCTCTTGAATAACATCCTTTTGTGTTATGTTGAGCTTTTGCCACAATACAAGCTAGTGGTGCTCCCAAAGACACACACGCTGCCTCTCAGACCGGCAGAAATCGGGATATGGCAAACCTAAGCCCACTGTAGTGTCCAGATGCTGCAATGGGGACAGGGAGTAGTTCTGTCCACCACCCTCATCTTCACATTGACTTTTGGCGTAGGATGGGGTTCTGCATAGTTAAAGAACCCTTGAATAAACACCATCCAGTCCTGGTTGTTGCTCCTTTTCAGTGTTTCATCTACATGGTCACCTTTGTCAGACATTTATTGTATTTCTGATGCACTCAAAGGACTTGGAGGCAGAAAACCAGGGAGCTCCCAGAAGTAGAAGAAGGGTGGGTGGGTGGAAGTATGCAGCAGGTTTTGTTTACCACATTTTGAAGTAAGTGAGGTGTGTGTGTGCATGGGCATCTGCTTGTGTAAAAGCACGAAGTCTAAAAATTACCTACTTGCCCCACACCACTTGCTAACAATGGTTCAGGCCAGGATATCTGTGTGTGCTTGTGTCCATCTTAATAGCTTGAGCAGTGAAAGCTAATATAAATAATGAATAAAGCTTTCCTTTCCTTTCCTTTTTCTACTTGAGTCATCAAATACTTTTACTATCTCTGGCTGATTTCTTATTTCTAAATGACTCTCCCCCATCCCCAGCAATAATAGATTTTTACATTTTAAAGCAATTTGTTCCTCAGCTTGCTTTTATAGTCAAGTTGCATTTGGTTGTCAGAGTTTTTCTCTTTTTTATTTTCTTCATTTTGGCAAGGCATCCTATACAAATGAAGCATTATCTTTTAGCACCTCTTTGACTCTTCTATTCAGCCACAGTGCTACCCATTTGGGTTTGTCTGTGTCTTTTTTCATTTTGTGTGGTATCTACTCTTACGAGTAGAAAATTACATTTTAAAGATTCTTCAGCTAACAGTATATTGGAATGAATCAGAGAATATTTCTCTCACCCCTCCCTATTGCATACTCATGAGAAGCTGAAAGTCAGGTCTTGCTTCTTTCAATAAAAACAGGTATTGTTGTATGCCTCCTAGTAGATTTTGACTTATGGAAACCCTAAGGCATAGAAGGTTGCAATCTTCCTGTAAGTCAGGGTGGGGAACGTGTAGCCTTCCAAATCATGTACTGGTGCACTCATCATCCCTGATAATTGCCCGCTGGGGCTGATGGGAGATGGAGCCCTGCAACATTTGGAGGGCTAGAGGTTTCTCATCCCATATTTAAATGAAAGCTAGAGCTTAGTAAAGTTACTTGTTACGCATAGGAAAATGCATCCCTATGCGCCCTGAACTATTCTTGCTTAATATGACTTCAATCTTAGAGAAAGCAGATGAAAAGGAATACTGGAAGCTAATTTTATATATGGTGACAGCTGCACGTATTCTTTTAGTTAAATACTGGAAAGAAAAGATAACGCCTTCAACTGAAGAATGGTTAATTAAATTGATAAATATGATTGAATTAGACAAACTTACCTGTAGCTTAAACAACAGCTCATTAACTGAAATAGAAAAAGTATGGTTACTGGTGATAAAATACTGGAATAAGAATTGGCAAGGTCTGATAATGCAGTGCCTTGCAGTGAAATAGGAAACTGCTAGAAGTAAGACCACTTCAAATTCAGAATAAGAACATTATTTCGCTTTCTTTTTTCCCCTGTCTTCTTTCTTTCTTTCTTTCTTTCTTTCTTTCTTTCTTTCTTTCTAACTCTTGTTTGATTGCAGCCCCCTGAGACCCTCAGTGATCATGGCCCCTTCTAGATGGCAAGGGTGGCAGCTTTGGCTTCCAAGCCCCTCTTGGACTAGAGGTCCCAGAATCCTCCAGCCAATGTGGCCAGTGGTCATACTGACTGTGGGATCCTGGGAGTGGTAGTCTTTTGGACTACCAAGGTCTGGTGAATGTATATATAATAGGAAGTGAGGAGTACTAGTATTAATAATCATTTTGGGGAATTTGGTTACAGCTGTTGCACAAGGAACCGCTTGACGACAACCATCAGGTCCGCGAAAGGGTTGAGCAGTACAGCCAAGTGGCCTTGGTCCCTGCCATTGTGGAGCAGGGCTGGTGTGCCATTATTTCCAATCTCCTGAGAATGCCTGAACATGACACCAGGGAGAAGGTTCTCAAGACTGTGCACGTGCTGCTGGCTTTCTGCAGGGAGAGCTACTCCCACGATCACAGCCTCGCCCACACGCTGAGCCTCCTCCGCCAAGAGTATGAAGAGCTGGCAGCAGAAGAACAAAAGGAAGGAGAGGAAGATGGCTATTTTAAGGAACTCCTTAGCTCCATAAATAGCATTACCCAGCAGCTGAAATAAAGGACTTCTGCAGCCTTGGAGAGATGTTAAAATTCACTGGTCAATTTGGAAAGAGTTTTGCATAATAAAACCATTGAACCAACCTTTTGGCTTTGTGTAATCCTTTGAAGTGGTAAGTAAGCCCATTACAGAGGGAAAGAGAGCCTACTTTCATATTAGCAATTCATACTATGTTTTATTCCTGGAACTAATTTCCAGAAATACCTGCCTTACAACAGGATGGAGGTGCACCTACTAAAGTTGTGTCAGAAAAGGGAGCATCTTTTATTTCTATCACTTAAAAAAAAAAAGCTAACAACTACGTTCCAAGAGAAATTGTCTTTACAAATAAGTAAGGCAGTCTGAAATCAGCTGGAGCAAGGCTTCTATCTTGTCTTACCCATGTCAGTTGAAATAAATGTTTGGGCCAAGGGTGAAAAATCAATTTTTTGGCCACGGGTGGGAGCATATCGGATTGCTTTATTTGTTTGGAAGGGCAACTACTCCTTTGTCTCAAAACATGTCGGGAAGAAAAGGTATTGTTTTCTACACAGCTCTGTAGCTCTGCTGCTGTTTCAGTCCCCCTTACTGTTGTCTAAAGAGTAGCTTCAATGTAAACACATTTTATTAGCCCTGTGCTAGCTCTGAGCTTTCATCTGCAATTCAGAGTGACAAGGACTGAGTAGTGGATTGTTCAGACACTATTAGAGAATGCTGGATTGCTTAGCCACTAAGCCTTAAGAAAATGCTGCTCCAGAAATAATGTTCTGGCTCCACGATTCCCAAACTGTATTTGGGTTAACACGGATTCCTCTGTGGAGGAGATTGGTAACAGCAGGTGAAATTCAGTGACAGTCAGCTTTTCCATTATTGAACTTGCCCTGAAAAGTGTATTTACAGAAGAAAGCTGGATGGTTTCTAAATCAGGGGTATATCCTACAGATGTGTTGGAATATTCCTATTGCCCCACCAACTTGGCCAATGAAAAAGGATTAGAAGACTTGCAATCCAAAACGTCTAGAAGGCATCACTTATCTGTCCATGTTCTCAGGTGAGCTCTTGCTTCACATGGGGACAGTGGGGAGATCCAACAGACCTAACCACACCATATGGACTCAAAGCATACTTGAAGTTCCTGTAGAATCTTCTGAAACACAGCACTTCTTCAACAGAGAAGCTGATGGAGATAATACGCGAGACCCTTTGCTAGAACAGCTGCATTAGAAACCATCATGTGCCATTTTGACCAGGCATAGCAATGTCACAGAGCAATCTATGGCTCAGGCTTTACTTATTGAATGGTTCTCCATGGGGTTATATTCTTTTGCTGTCCAGCTCCCATGTTTTGATTTGCTTATCTGTATGGCAAATGATGTTCCTTCATTGGTTCTGCAGCCAACTTAGCTTGTATCTCTTTCACTCTGTCTCATTAAAGTTATGATGCTGTGATGTAGAACTCTGGATTACTTTCCCGTGAGGGGAATACTCACAGCTTTTGTGTGGCTGTGTCCTCAGCTTTGGCCACTGCTTACCTTGTGGGAGTTTCGTTGCCCACTCAGGGAAGGGGTGCTTTGTGAATCATTGTGTGGTTGATCTCATTAGCTGCCATGCCAGTTCTAGAGATTGATTACCATTGCCTCAGCAGTGGGAGGTGGTATGACCAGAACTTAGCACATTATGCAAGCTGCTGCTGAGTTGGCAATGTGAAGGTGGAGAATCCTTGGCCCTTCAGATGTTTTGACTTACAATTCCTACCTGCCCCAGCAAGCACAGTCAATAGCAAGGGATTGTGGGAGTTGCAATCCAAACCATCTGAAAGCCATAATGGCCTATGGATACCTTCTTCCATGCTACTGTCAAATTCATAGGTTCTCAGCCCATTTGCCTGCTTGATGTAATCTTTAGACTCTCAATATCCAGGGAAACACAAGTTGAAATCCCCATTCCCTTGTAAACCTTGCTGGTTGAGCTCACTTATTTTCAATCAAATCTACAGGATTGCTAACCATGTTATCCCACAAGGCAAAATTGGAAGTTTAAAGTGGGGCCAATGCAGAGCCATCCAGGGTTCAGGGACCAATTCGCAGCTGCTTTTCACATGACGCTGCAGCCAATCAGAAGAGAATCTAGAGTGAATGTGAGGTCAATCGGGAAATAAGCAAATTTGCAAAACTACCGGATTCACTTGTCCTTTTTCCTTGCAAATTGGCTCCTCTCACGTAATGGCTGCTGTGTGATAATGCAAGGCTCCAGATGCATCCACTTTCCTGATTTCGCAAGCTGCCTCTAGTCCCTGGGACTAGAGACTTCTTAAGGGGAGACACACATGCTTCCCTCACCCAGCCTCTCTCCTCCTCTAATGGAGCCTCTCACAAAGGGCAGAGCTGCTGGTGGGAGAAGAAGGCAGAGGGAGGGTGCTTTGGAGGGAGAAATGGAGGACATGCCCTGGAAAAAGAGGGCATCTGGGAGGCTCAGCCCTCACTGGAACCAGGCAAGTTCATGGCCCTCTCTCCCCGACATGGATGGATGGATGACAGAGAGTGATAGGTAAGTGGATAGATGACAGATAGATGACAGAAAGATAGGTGAGTGGATGGATGAATAGATAGATAGAGAGATAGAGAGATAGATGATAGAGAGATAGAGAGAGTGAGAGAGAGATAGGTAAGTGGATAGATAGATGACAGAGATAGCTAACAGAGAGATAGGTAAGTGGATGGACAGACAGACAGACAGACAGACAGGTGACACACAGACACAGAGAGATGGATGACAGACAGACTGGCAGCTATGTATGTATGTATGTATGTATGTATGACAGACAGACAGGGACCCTGCTTGGTCATGAAACCCACTGGGTGACCTTGAGAAAGTCACACTCTCTCAGCCTCAGAGGAAATAGGACCCATATGACTCTTGTTTGCCTGTGTGTGTCTTCGTAGAGTTTGTCTGCCTTCCTCTGACACAGCTTTTGGGGCACAAAGACTTCCATCCCTGGTTTCCCCTCCCTCCCTGCGGCATGTGGGGGGGGGGGCACTTGTGGAAGTGACAGTTTGGAGCATGCTCAGAACAGATATTTCTAAGCAAGCAATGGGAATTTGTCCTCACCCATCTGATAGCTAAATTTGAATCTAACCCTAAATAATGTGCCTTTAACCCCTTGTTGTGCTCTTGTGTGTGATAACCATTATCAAATGGGCTTGCTTTTCTGGAATGACTACACTTTAACCATTTTTGGGATGACAGCACATAGGTCGCCGTGTGATGATGACCTAAGAGCCCAGACTGAGAGGAGAGAAAACCATGGGCCTATTGCTAGTCTTGACTAGAGTAGAACTATGGAATCAGTTGGATTGACTCATCTGTCAACAGTTAAATACATGGGTCTAATTCTAGTTGGGACTAACCATGTATTCCAGCCCTGAGCACTTTGGAAGAAAGGCAAGCTAAACTTGAGAAAAGTAGTTTGGAACGAAACCCAGTTCCATCTTAAGTGCTTTCAAACTGCAAATTTGTGCGTACCAAACGCTAGCACGTGTCCCACACATTTGTTGTACATCTTCAAGTAGTTACTGATTTATGCAAGCTGCCTATCATGGGGATTTCTTGGCTAGATTTGTTCAGAGATGGTTTGCCTTTGCCTTCGTCTAAGAGAAGGTAACTTGCCCAAGGTCACCCAGTGAATTTCCACAGCTGAGCAGGGATTCAAATCCTAGTCTCCCAGGGTTCAAGTCCAACCTCAGACCACTACACCATGATGCAAATGTTTAAAAAAACAACTTGTGAGAGCCATTCTGTTTTGGAGGGGTGATGTAGGATTTGTTCTTCCCTGATAACAAGGGCTGCCATGTTGATGCACAGAGTGCATGTTCCAAAATAAATTTATATTCATTGGAGCTGAAACAGGCAGCCTCTTTTAAAAAGTGAATGGATAGCACTTGGCTTTTTATCGATTGGGTTATTTTAAGGCTAATAGCTAATAGCCCTTCCTTACTGGACTTAGAAATATTTGTTACTTTTTGCACATTCTACCACTTTGGCTCATGCGATTAAGTTGCAGAAGTAATTATAGACATTGATTTTCCTTCTGGTGGCATTTTGGTTGTTTATCTTCAATCAGAGAGGGAGAAAATGAAGGGATTTTACAGGAAATGTTCCCCAGAGAACAGCATGTGATTATTAGAAGCAGTAAAACACTAGCGCTTTAGAATACGTCAGAGTTTTGGCAGTGCGCACAGGGTGTTGCTCAAAAGAAAAGGCTGCACTCACATTTTAAGCCATTCCTGCTTGTTAGAGTTAGGTTACTGTAAAGCCAACCTTCCCTGAGCAAGGTGAGGGAAGGAACAATGCTCTGTAGGTGTTGTACGTTTCTGTTTGAGCTGTCACTCAGGGTCTTAAAAGTAGATGCGAGCAGATTGCAGCAATGGTTAGCAGCGGGCAGTGGTTAATTGGGTTTGAAAGGTGAGGAACAAGGCACATATGAAACAAAGAGGAAAAGATGACAATCGCACAAGATTGCCACTGAATGCTTCTGCAGTGCGGAAGCCTTTTTTCTCCCCTGTTGGGGGCTGCATTGCCATGGGAGGCAGCCCTTTTCTTTCTCTTTTCCCTTGCCACTATCTCATGTTCCATGCTCAGCCGGTTGCTAGTGGGGAGCATCATATTTTGGCTAGTAGTCTCCAGGAAGCTCTTGAGATCTGTCTATGGGCTATAGGTTTCCACCCCTGTATGACCCAGACTTTGGGGTACGTTCCATGCACAAATGGATAATTTGGCATTCCTAGATTGGGTTGCCCTCTGAAGAACTGATGGGAAATGCTGTTTGGGGTTCTTATTTTCCTCCACAGTCATCCTTTAGGGCAGTGATGGCGAACCTATACACATGCCAGAGGTGGCACTCAGAGCCCTCTCTGTGGGCACATGTGCCATCGCCCCAGCACAGAGTTTGCCAGAGTTTGTTACTAGAAAGCCAGAGGGACATGGCACATTGCAATAAATAAGTGGGTTTTGGGTTGCAGTTTGGGCACTCGGCCTGTAAAAGGTTCACCATCACTGCTTTAGGGATTTTGCTAATTCTGGCAATGTTTGGGAGGAAACAGAGGTCAGGCATCACAACCGTTGATGTGACTAAGGAGATTATCACACAATTCTTTAGTAGTGGAATAGAAGCGGGATTGACACTGTAATCCACGGATTTTAGCCCACTACATCATGGCTATGCATTAGGTATCCTGTGGTCAATCTGTGCTTCTGCCACTGCTTTTAATGAACGGGAAAATCCCGTAAATAGCTGTCAGTCCCACAGTTAACCCATTCTTGAAGTATGTGCCATAAATCATTCAAGGGTAATTCAGAGAGAAGGGCATTTAAACTGGTTTCACTGCACCTCTCCCCATTCTTAATGAACGTAAGACTTCTTACTGCTGAGGAGGCAACCCATCTCGGGGAGAAGAAACAGCAACAGGCTTTCATTGCATGGACACATCCACACACCATTCCCATTGAAAGCAAGACTTTTTAGTACTGACAAGGCAACAATTTCATCTGGGTCAATAAAAACAAGATTTAAAGGGCTTTCACTGCACACACCCCACTGCCAAAGGCAAGACTACTTTACTGATTAAGTTCGGGTAGCTGATGAGTAAATGCAACGGTAGTGCATTAAGATTCATGGGCAACCTATTAATTCACAATTGCATGGTAATTTGATAAGAATCGTTGCTGTTTTAGGTGTTTAAAAAACCCGCACAGCTTCAGGAGGGAATCTTTGTGCAATAATCTCGTAAGGGTGCATTCAGACTGATTAAAAGACCAGAAAGTCCCAGGATTTGTTCCTGTTTTTTTCTGATTTCATTTTGGAGATTCATACACGTTTTCGTTATCCCAGAATATTTTCTTTCAGCTCCCAGTATGAGCAAAGACATTTTATACCAGCTCCCCAGGTTAATTTATTTCAATCCAATATAAAACTGGAAAGAACAGCAACAAAAATCTGGGACTTTTTAATCCGTCTGGATACACCTTGAGTGCTCAGTAAATTCTCAGCTCTGCTCACAAATGCAGCTGCAGCTCAGGAGCCATTTTAATTTTTCAGATCCATGTAAGTTGCTGGTCTTCATGCCGTGCAGTGCTCCTGAAAATCTGTGCTGTGGTAGCAGAAAAAAAAGGGGGTTGTGTTCTTTCCTCACGGTTTGCGTTTGTATCTTTTTACTTGCAGTTCAATTTTAAGCTGGTAGAAAGCCTTGGGATGACATTCTCTCTGCCTGATGGTTAGGCAGTGAGGCTTGTGAAATATTAAGGGAGTGGGACTGTGCTGACAAGGAATAACACAGCAGAGAATATCCTTGTTCTTCAGATTTTATTTAAAGAGTGGGAGCCTTCCGTGTGCTTCATGTTCAGGTCAAGGGCACAGAGGTCACCATCTCAGTGGATTCTGCTGGATTTTCTGGGACCGCTAAGTGGAAATTCTACAGACTAAAACTGATATGGATTTGCAATGATACTAAGTGCAATGGTAGCTAAAGTCCAGATGGGATTTTGGCAAATCAAGTATTTAGAAGGCAAGTGCTGTGGACTTGCAGGCCACGGATAGAGGATATCTTGCTCTCTTACTCCTCAGCTGTTCTGGAACTGAGTATGTGAAATTGCTGGACAGTTTTGTTCCTTGGACTCAGAAGAGATGTTTGTCCCATACTGGACTCAGGTCTTTTTTTTCTAGTGGGAAAAATAGGACCTTCTCCTGCCTTTAAACCAGTGCCCAGGAATGTGCGGCCCTCCAGATATTGTTGGAGTGCCTGCATCCAATGCTGTGCAGGGCTGGTGGGCACTGCAATGCAACCATGTCTAGAAGGCAGAATAATTCCCATTGTTGCACAAGGCCAAGGAGTGGCTTCAGGGACAGGCAGCACACAGTTCTGGTGGAAGATAGAGCTGCCCTGCTCTCTTGTACTGGTCTGCTCCCTTAAGGTACGAAAATAATCTGGTTTGCAGATGTTGTTTGGCCTGCAGCTCCCAGCATCTTTAAGCAGTAGAGCCAGTCATACAGAATGCTGGGAGTTGCAGTCAAGCAACATCTGGAGAGCTGCATAGGGCACCTGTTGCCAGCCAGATGTTTTTAGTCTACACCTCCCATCAGTTTAGTGCAGCATAGCCAACACAGAGAAGCAGTCCAGCATCTGGAAGGCCACACACCACTCTCTCCTGACATTTCCTGGACTTTGAAATGCTTTGTCTCCCTGTACCACATAGTCAGAAGGAGTGGCCTGCCTACATAGATATCCCGACATACTCAGATTGCCGCCACCAACATCTTGGCAAAATGCAAGCCTGTGACTAACATCGTCTTTTTTCTCTCTCTTGTATTTTTAACATCTTTCTCTGATGAAGCAGCCAGTGAAGCTTTGAAAGCTTGTGACATATATTTGTTGAATTTTGGTTGGCCAAAAAAGGTATCAGAGTTTTGCAGATTTTGGATGTCATTGTACTTTGCTATAGGACCAACCCGGTTACCCCTGGATATGTTTTCTATAAGCTTTCACACCATGTGGCTGAAGTATGACAGCTTCAGTTTGGTCATCTTGGCTTCCAGTGAGAGTTCAGGCTTGATCTGTTCCCAGGACCCATTTTGTGGTCTTCCTGGCTGTCCAAATAGACTATTTTGCAGCAACTGATGTAGTTTAAGGATGGGGGGGGGGAGACATTTTAAAGCCAGCTGAGAAAGTAGAACAACAGAGGATTATCTGAGACTGTCCCTGCTAAGTTGGGACAGTTGGAGGATATGGATGATTAATGGCCATTTTGCCTGGGGGGTTCTGGGAGCTGAGGGTCCAAAAGAGTAACTTCTGCAAAATATGCCTAAAATGGGAGTGTTTGGAGTTGGGATGGCTATGAATGTGCTTTGTGGGAGCAAGGGCTACAGACATCTAGAGTGTTGTTACAGAATGATCCTTGCTTGCTGTTACGGTTCAGGCTGGGGGAAAGGGACCAGCCCCAGTGCCACACCACCAACAAGTGTGCCCAGGCCTCATTTAGTCACATTTTGTTTCCTCCTGGAGAAAAAGCTGGAGCCAGATGGAGGAAAAGCAAAACATGCTGGCAAACAGAAATGGAGAATGGCCAGCTTTAGCTTGGTCTCTCTCCTGCAGCAGGAAGCTGGCGAAAGGCATCTTCCTCAGCAAGAGGCTGGAGGTTTCCGCAAAAACTGCAGGGAAAGAAAGCTACGGGTTGCCTGTTCCGATTTTTGCCTCTTTCTTATAACAGTGAAGAAAGAAAAGAGGAGGCGGATGAGCAGGTGGGAACATGCTTCTGTGGCTTGGCTAAAGCAGAAGGAAAATACCTGAAGGAGATCTTCCCTCCTCAGTCTTCTTGCATCTCGACTTAAGAGAGCCTGAGTGTTCACTGGCATTACAAAGCCAACCTTCCGGCAAAACACAACCTGATTAATCTGCCGTGACCTGAACCACCCTTTGCCCCCTGGCTGCCCTGCGACTGCTGGCCCCAATGAACATGAACAAATAGGGGAAGAGAGAGAGAAAGAGAGAGAGAGAGAGAAGCTCATATTAACTGCTTGCTTTAACTGCGATAGGACTGAGTGTGTTTGTAGGGGGAAACACATCTGCATGCCAACCAATGCAAAAATACAGCTTATACAACCAAACGGAGAGTTTGTCTGTACACAACCACAACCTCGCACTGTGCAAGTGCATATAGTGGAATCTGCAGTGAGCTATGGACAAACATGTCTTTGCTTTATAAATGGGTAGTGAGGCACCGTTTTGTCTCCTCCAAGAGACTTTGCACATTACAAATCATGTTTCTACATGCCTGAAGTAGAACAGGCTTTGTATTAGGCATCGCAAACATGCTGTTATGACTGAAGATGCAAACCAACTGGCTTTTCTCCCCTAGACCTTATGTGCTGTTGCGTAGACACACCTTGTTAATTTGTGCAACTATGAGATTGCTTTATTCATGGATGGTGTGTGGAGATGTATATTCAGAAACAGGAAAAAACCCCATCATCAATAGGATTTGGTACCAAGCACGTGCCCCTTTTGTTTTATCGCTTTCCACAAAGAGAGAGCAAGCCGAGAAAGAAAGCAGAAACAGCTGAGAATGGCTGTTCAAAGGAGGTACAGTGCTGATGTGGCATTCAATAGGGCTGCCCCAAGACATTGTGCTTCCTGAGGTGGAGCAGATGATGGTCCACTGCCCCTCCAAAGTGAAGATACATTGTACCTAAGCCCAAGTAAGTTGTTACAGCACCTGAGGTACCTTCCCTCATTTCACACGTAAAAACTGGGATGCATGTGGCCAAACAACATCAGAATGTGGCCAAGACGGTAGAAGTAATTTATGAGGAAGAACTCACAAACTGGGACAGGCTGAAGCAGTTTGCTTTTGCCTGAACCTTCTGGGAAGGGCAAGATTTTGCCTCTGCCTCTTCTCACTGCTTAGTTAATTGAACGTGGATTGATTTGCACATTGAACTCAGTTTGCAGCAATTGAAGTAAGCTGAGAACAAAGGAGGAGAAGGAGAGAGAGAGAGTCAGAAATTTTAAAAGCATCTTAAAAACAAAACAAAACAGGATGACAAAAGATTATTTAATAATAATAATAATAATAATAATAATAATAATAATAATAAAAGGATTTATTTAGGATTGCTCCTGCCAAACTGGGGCAGTTGGAGGCTATGACGTCCCTTTACTACCTCCCCTAGACGTAAAAATTCAGTAAACAATAGTAACTAAGAATTAGCTGCCTTTTCGTGACACCAAAGAAATCTGCTCCCTGAAGAGAATGGGAGTTTATCAAACTGAAGGAATTTCTCTTAAATTCGAATGAAAAGAAAGTGGGGCCAGAACGCATTCACTTAAAGTCGCTAGTTTAACGCAATTACATGAATACGCATTGCGTTCGAACTGGCTCCCCATTGCCCGAAAATAGCATGCCATTGCCCGAATTTGTGTGTGGTGGTCTATCACACAATAACGTGAAACCACATGTTTGCGTTAGGACTGACTTCCCATTGCCCGAATTTGCGTGTGGTGGTCTATCACACAATAACGTTAAACCCCATGATTGCGTTCAGATTGCCATCGGATTATACTTCCAATTCCCCTTGTCTGATAAACTCCATTGGCAACTAAGCAGGACTGGGGAAGCAGTGATCCTTCTAATGCTGTTGGACTCAGTTTCCATCAACCCCAGCCAATGGCAAGGGGCTATGAGTGGAGTAATTCATAACTGCTTAGAGTAACATGTGACCCGTGGGTTCATTTTTTTAAATACTCCATGCCCCCAAATGTTCTCCATGGGACCCGGGGGCAAATTTGGACATTTCTGCCCTCCTGAGCCATTATAGGCTCAGAAGAGGCTTGGTTCTCCTGAGCAAAAATACCTCCATACTTCCTAGAGGCATTGGAGGGTGCAGGAGGGGTATTTGAGAGCAAAAAACAGGCTGCAGGGTGTGCAGCCATGCAACCTCTCCTGTGTGGTGTTTAATCCTGAACAGTTGCCCATCCCATGCTGCGACAAGAGTAGAAAGAATGTGATGGCTGAGTCTTCCTCAGCAAACATTTAGCAGATGTCCGGCAACCGCTCTGAGGAATCAAGTTGCTGACTGGGTTATTGTCCACTTTGGCTCCATGAAACCCTGTTTCTGAGAAGCCCAGTACAGCTTTGCATTGGAAAACTGACAGCACTGGGAGTCTTGTATTTTAAATGCAAATCCAAAGACAACTGAGCCGTGTCTGATGCAACACAGGAGGAGTCCAGAGTAGAGAGGAGTGCGTAGAAAAGATGGACGTGGGTATGTAGGCTTAAGGATTTGGAGAACAGGAAGGGGTCCGAGTGGGGCCTCGGGAGGTCAGCTTTTCATTCTGCACACCTCTGGATGTGAACCTCATGGCTGTCTGTCATGTGAATTCATATTGCCACAGCTCCACACAGACGCACACACTCACTCTGCACTAACGTAAACAGGGCTTTTGCACTGAAAGTGAAGAAAACAATTTAGAAAAACAGCAGGAAATCAAAGACAGAGAGTTTTATGAATAATTATATACCCACAGGCATGTCCCTTTGAGACTACCAATGGGAAACTATTGTACAGAACAAACAAGCTTTTTCAAGGAAGACAGAACTGGCTCAGCTCTGAAATCCTCTGGCAGGAAAGAAAGAAATGGAAGAAGTTGTTTGTTTAAATGTAAGCATCTCTAATGAATGGGCATGTCTCTTTTTTCTTATAAGATGTGACATGGTAGGCAAGGGACACTTTTATTTTGTCCACTGAGAATTTGATGCAGATTGTTATCATGTGTTATTGTCTATGTAACTTAATGTGTGGAGATCTTTATTCTAGAGTTGCAGTGTACCATAGAACAGTTAAAGCGCCCAGAAAGGGGAAGCCATACCTTCCAGCTGTTCTGATTTAGCTGGGGCAATCCTGATAAATCATCTTTCATCCAACTTTCTCAGCTGCTTTTAAAATGTCCCTGTTTCTCTTGCCTCTTCCCACTTTCTTCCTTCATGTTTGGCTTACAACAATTGATGTAAACAGGCTTCAAACTGGAAAAATAGCTTGCTCTCAGTTAACTCAGGCCTGTTACAGACTGCCAAAATAAAGCTGCTTTGGGCCTCTTTGGAGGTATGCTGTTTAAATGATGCATGCATCCTAAGAATCCGGAAGCTGCACCAAAGCTGCCCTCCAGTGCTTAGGAATGGAGTGTGGCTTTGGCGCGACCTCCGGACTCTTAGGACCCATGCATCATTTAAATAGCATACCTCCAAAGAGACCCAAAGCAGCTTTATTTTGGCAGTCTGTAACAGGCCACATTCTCAGGAAGAGATGCGGGCAAAGTCCTCCCTCTCTCAGTAGGTTCATTTGTGTGCCCCCCCCCCCCCGCTTTTCCTTTTTCCAGGCTTTCCCAAACTCAGTACATAAATTCTAGGATTCCTGTTTAAAAGAGTAATTTTTCATATTCGCTTATGTCTTTTGTTGCCTCGCCAAACCCTTTTGGTCACGCTCTGATGTTGCTGAGCTACATATATCCTAGTTTTGAGCTGTGAAATGGTGAAGGGTTTAATAAGCAAGGAGACCGTAGTCAGGAGATCAAGGTACTCAAATGTTCAAACTTCAAGATAATAATTAGTGCCAATCAACTGACTGGGATCCCAATGAATTGGGAATCAATTCATTGGGTATCAAGCCAATTATTAGTCCCAATGAATATTAATCTTCTGTTTTGGCTCACCAGGATTCAACAGACCGTCTCTAGTTGGGACTAGCAGTTGGATTTAGGTCAAATTTGGTTGCATAAATCTTCACTTGGTACTTTCAGACACAGGTTGACAACTCCAGCAAGAAGACAGCTTCACATTTTTCCAGGGTACAGTATTTTAAAAAATGGCTTGAGGTTGGACTGGACAACCATTCAACCATTCTATGTTAATTTAAGGCCTTTTGGATTAAGGTTGCTTGCATGTAGTGCTCTGCATTATGGTGTTACATCTCAAGGATCTTCAAAGGTTATATCTGTTTTAAGGGTACACTAACCTTCAACTGATCCTGGAAGTCTTCAGAGAAGCCATGTTGGTGGAGGTGGCTTTGGTGGCAGTGGCTGTGAGTTGGGATCCAACATTTGGATACATGTGATGGCAGTGGTTTGGTGTTGAAAATATATGTGGGTACTCAGACTGGCACGATGACAGACATATTGTTATAGAAGTAGACAGCAGAAACTAGTTAGCAGTGGAGATGCTGAGGTTTTTCACCATCTTTGGATTTCACTATAACCACAAAATCTGATGATTATCTCTAGCCCTTCTCCTAGATCATTAAAATGAGTTACTCCTCCACCTTTCTGGGGGAGATAAGACAGAATAAATCCCCTACACTGGAAATGGTTTGAATAAATCTGTAACTTCTTGCCTGGCCTCAATGATGCATTAATTCAGACTTTCCCTCAAGTGCATGTTTTTGTTTCTTTACAATATTCCTACACTGCCCTTCAGAAAACACTTTCCTCGCTAGCATACAACCAAGCGATAACATAATAAACGAGAGTGAATAAAGTGGCCATTGAAACAAAGTATTGAGATTAAATAGAAAGGATAAAGCAGATCCAACATCAAGTTTATGCTAGGTGGTAAAAAGTGAATTAAAAGAGCTTTAGCTATCACTAAAG
Organism: Sceloporus undulatus; assembly: GCF_019175285.1. NCBI lineage: Eukaryota > Metazoa > Chordata > Lepidosauria > Squamata > Phrynosomatidae > Sceloporus > Sceloporus undulatus. Next base: position 159,351,462 of record NC_056522.1, on the reverse strand, counting down.
TGACATCAAGCCTGGCATCAGGCAAACCCTGCGTAGAGCAGCATTCCACAGATGGGGTAGATCCCACAACAGAAAAAGCCTCATTGGTGTTGTGTGCCTTCAAGTCATTTCTCACTTATGGATACCCAAAGGAGACCCTATCGTGGGGCTTTCTTGGTAAAATTTGTTCAAAGGGGGTTTGTCCTTGCCCTCCTCTGAAGCTGAGAGTGTGATGTGCCCATGGATTTCTATGACTGAGTGAAGATACGAACCCTGGTCTCCCAGTTTCCTAGTCCAACTTTCAAACCACTACACCATTACACACTGGCTCTTTGTTTTAGCAATTAAAGGTGAAAAGGTAAAGGTTTTCCCTTGACACGATTGTCAAGTCATGTCCAGTCTTAATCATCTTAATCTATTAATCATAATCTTAGCAATTGCCTGCCCATTATCATATTGCAGAAAGTTAGATTCATAAAGATAAATGTTCCAAGAAGGATATGTTATTAGAAAGTAGCGTCTATTGCCATTCCTCCCTTTTCTCTTATTCTCAAAGACTCCTCAGTGCTTGGGTTCCCTGAATCTGCTTTAATTCTCCTTCCTTGCCTGACTCCTGCTTTAATTCTCTTTACTTGTCTGACTCTTGCACTAGTGTCTAAGGGCTGATTACCAGACTAAAACAGTCAAAGGGGCTTGCCCCACTTAAGTTCAATGCTGAGAGCAGATTAAGAAGAAACAGCATCAGCAGTTCATACCAAAGGCCATATGGGCTCAGTAGGAATAACAAAGTCAGGATTATCCATGCCATTGTATTTTTGATTTCTAGGCATGGTTGTAAAAAACTGAATAGTGAAAAAAAGCGGAAAGGAAGAAAATCAACCTTTAAGAAGGTTATAGACAAGTTGGAGCAGGTTCAGAGAAGAGCAACAAAGATGATCAGAAAAATGGAGAACTAAACTTATAAGGAAAGGTTGAAGCAGCTGGAAATGTTCAGCTTGGTGAAGAGAAGACTGAGGGGTGATATGATTGAGGCTCTTCTGCTCCAAAGGTTAGGATCAGGTCTAATATATTCTTTTCCATTCTAGGATTACCTATATGTACTGAATTTGATCAGGGAAAATGGAGCATAGTTCCACTGCAGTTGATTTCTTGAAGAATTTGCCCCTATCCGCAAATCTACTTATATTTGTGATGGAACGAATGTGAAGTTTAAATTACCCAAGGATGGGACAAAGTAGAACTGACAAGATTTCCCCTTACTTATTTCCTCGAGCCTTATGTCTTATGGAGCAGCATACTCTCTCTTCCAGCAGTACAACTGCACCAGAGTCTCTCCACTTTTGGGATCTCTCTTGCTGTATGTACATTCAAAATAAGGTAATAGACCTTTAAAACCATCACCGCCAACACCACACAACTCTCTCTTTTGTATGCCATGTTTACACAGCTTCATCAGCTATAGATCTCATGATATTTTTAAACAGATTGATATTTACAGCCCACAGAAAGTTCATTTTTAAAAATCACAGGGATAGAGTCGTGAGCTGGAGGAGAACGTATCAGGGAAGCTGGGGCTTATTGATTATGCAAGCGGTATTCCAAGTGGAAAAGGTTATGTTTATAATGTCTTCTCTTTACTGATGTTCTCTGGCTCACAATCTGTAGGAGCTCGCTGGGGAGGTGTTCTATCTAAAACTGGGTCGCTACCATCATTTACAAGGCTCATCGAGGGGGGACCTCTTATTTTGACTGCACTTTTCTATCCTGCACGGTGCCTCTACGCTTGAATTTTTCAGATTCCCTTTTCTCCTTGGTAATGTGTTTTGCACTTTCCAAGGAGTCACAAAAGCCGAGTTTAACCTCAACAGATATTTGAAATATCTCTGGTTTTGATTTTTTTTAAAAAAGTGCATAAGCAACTGAATGTTACAGATGTATACTGAAGGGCATCAAGGCTTTCCTGTTAATACAGGGCCCGAACAAACAAGCCAAAATAAAGCTGCTTCAGGTCACTTTGGAGGTATGCTGTTTAAATGTTGCATGCATCCTAAGAAGCTGGAAGCTACACCAAAGCCATGCTCCAGTCCTAAGGTCCAGAACACAGCATTGGCACAGCTTCTGGCCTCTTAAGATGTGTGTGTCATTTAAACAGCATGCCTCCAAACTGACCTGAAGCAGCTTTATTTTGGCCTGTCTGTCCGGGTCCAATGATATCCTCCTTTTTTTCCTGGCTTTTCTAAAAGGCAGAAAGGCTGAAGTAGACTGTCAACGTTTGCAATGAGCTATGGTCAGACTCTGGTTCTCCAGATGTTGCTAGATTGCAATTCTCATCATCCCATTGTCTTCCAATGGCAGGTAATTTCATCAGCCACAGCAGCCTGACTGACCTGTTTGACAACATCCAGAGGACCACATGTTTCACTAGTAAGGTATGCATTTCAGCAAGATTATAGAATCCTTGAGACAGAAGATGCAGGAATACACAACAAAAGCATTCTCAAAAGATGGCCATCCAACCTCTCTTTAAAGACCTCCAAAAAAGAGGTCCAAAGACTAAAGCATTCTATTCTATTGTTGAACGGCTTGTACAAGATAGTGTTAAGATGGAATCTCTTTTCTTGTCATTTGAATCTATTGGTTCATGTTCTAATCTCTGGAGCAGCAGAAAAGAAGCTTGGTCTATTCTCCATATGACATCTCTTCATATATTTGTCACCATCATGTCCTCTCTTAATCTTCTCTTCTTCAAGCTAAACATACTCTCGCTTGTTCCTCACAGGCCTTGGTTTCCAGACCATTGATGATCTTGGTCACCCTTCTCTAGGCATGGTCCAGCTTGTCACTATCCTTCATGTCTTTGGTCATATTGCTCTATTTGGAATGTGCACAGATGTCTCCTTTTGGTATAATAAATGTCTTCCAATGGCAACCAATTTCAAGAACTGAACGTCTTGAAATCTCCTCACTAGTGGCTGTGGTGGCTGAGGAATTCTGGGAGCTGCAGTCCAAAAAAGTATTTTTGGTGGATCTTCTGAGTCAAAAGCTGTTTTGTGCCATATGCTATTTTTCTCTTTATGTTCTGAAGAGTTTTCTACATTTCCTGGTACTATTTTAGCCCATGTCTGGTCTTGTCTTGTTTCAGAAAAATTATCTACTCCCTGACATATACTGAAAGGTGTACTCTGTGCTAAAATAAATCCATTAGTCTTCAAGGTGCTCACAAGACTCGACTCGGTCTCTGCTTCCTATGTTTCAATATGGACTAATATTTGTGTGTCTAGGGTCACACACACACACACTTGGGGACAGTCTTTATCTCAGGCGGGCAATGTGCAGAACTGAAGAGTAAATGCAGACAGGGGTGCCTTATTTTGCCCCTCTTTTTCTTCACTGCTCTCTCCCTAACTGGGACAGGAGTAATTCAAAACAGAAATCACTTTTGTTAAGGGTGCTTTCCCTGTCTCTTTCTTGATTAAAGATTTCCCATGGCAATGATGGCGAAGTTTTTGACAGCTAATGTCTTAGGGGATGATGAGCATTGCTCCCTTCATCTTCTCTGCTCTTCTGTTTTCTGACTGAAGTGTTGCTTGATTATTTGAGAAACCTGCTTGTGGAAAAACACGTGGATGAAATGGTACAAATGGGTGCTGGAAACATTATCTCTAGCTCCTCCCTTAAAACACATTACAGAGATGTAGCTGTGGGGCAAACAAAATAAGGGCATTGCTCCCCCCCCCAAGAAATTGTCTTTAATTACCCAAATTTCTAGCATTGGAATAACTTAAAATGTCAGTTGAGCATTTAGAAATAGAGTTTAGGCCGCTAAAGAAAAGGGACAGGCAAAAGTTCCTAAGGGAATGCAAACATAGCAAGGGAATTCAATGGGTCCTAGAGCAAATTAAGCCAGAGATCTCTGTGGAAGCCAAAATGACAACACTGAAGCTGTCATACTTTGGATGACACATGAGAAGGCACAACTCATAGAAAAGACAATAATGCTAGAAAAGGTGGTGGGAACTAGAAAGAGAGGAAGGCCACATGCTAGATGGATTGACTCTATTAAGGAGGTCATGGGTATGACTTTGCAGGAACTAAGCAGAACAATGGAGGACAACGAGTCTTGGAGAAGTCTCATCCACAGGGATGCCATAGGTTGAGATTGACTTGAGGGAAACAAAAACTCAAATCCTATTAAATACAGTGGCATAGTAAAATGGCATCCCTTATATAATCAACATTTGCTTTTTCAAATTTATATTTTTTTGAATACAGTCGACCCTTCTTATACACGGATTTCTTATACATGGATTCAAGCATACACGATTTGAAAATGTTCAAAAAAGTATAAATTTGAAATATCAAACCTTGATTTTCCATTTTTTATAAGGGACACCATTTTGCTATGTCATTATATTTAATGGGACTTGAGCATCCATGGATTTTGTAATCCACGGGGGATCTTGGAAACAAACCCCAGCGTATAACAAGGGTCCACTGTATTATCAAGCCATGGATGACTAAATCCTTGAATATAGAATCTGTGACTACAGTATAGAGGGCCATCTGTAGTGAATAATAATATTAATAATGCCAACTGTAACAAACAACAATGTAACTACCATAAAGATAATGACAAAATAATAAAGGAAACACAAATTTCTTAAAGCGTACAATTAATGTATCAAGGAAATAGGGAAATATGGAAGACTACAATTATACAGGTTTCTTGGTGGTTCTGATCATTGGTGCTTGATCACTTTGTGTTGGGGGGATATGCCCTCTTAGCCTAGTTTGGGGGGAGGATCAAGTCCCTCTCACTCTCACAAAGAATGAGCCTAGCAGACTGCGTCAGGCAGCCGATTTTTGGGGTCAGGTAATGGTGTAAGATTATCTATTTACTATGGTTTTCTTGATATTTTTACTGCCAGGGATGGTGAGGGATGCTCATGTCAAAATAAACTGGCTCACTTGGAGTTCTTCGCACTGTGAATTGGGAAGCGGTCTTTTTTGCTGATTTCCCTCAGGCAGCAAAATATCTTGGGCCAGCCCTGGCATATAAGTAGATGTATCATGTTCAACTAAACTTGATTCTTATATAAAAATAAATAAATACACATACGTTTTAAAGGCAAGTGCCAAACCGGCATACGACAAGTCATTTTTATTGCAAGAGGCCTTGTTATTCTGGCCATTCCTTTTAGAGATGCTGCTGGGAAATGGCACTGAGAGACAATTAATTATGAACTACAATGAGGTGTTCCGTGGCATTGCCAAAAGGCCATTGATTTATTGATCTAACTCAACAAATCTACATTTTCGCAAGATGTGAAAAACCTATAAATCAGAGCTGGTCCTAGATAGATTGCTGTCTGAGGTGGGGCTATATGTGCCCACAGCTGTAACTGCAAAAGACATTCCCCACTGCTCAGCAAATGCAGCTTTTGCAAATGAGTGACCTCTTGCTCTTGGGAGAACTGGTCTGTATTTTGGCCTCCAAGAATATAACCTTTCTCTTCATTTGTATAGTTTGACTCACCATTACCACTATCCTCCCCCAAACTGGCTAAGCTCTTTAGAAACCCAAGGCTAAATAAGTAAGTAAGAAAATTATTGTAGATAGATTTCATCTCCATGGCATCAAAAAAACAAGAACAATAAAAACTGTTCTGTCCTCTCTGCTTAATATTAGGGCAGGGCCCAAGGATGTTCAAAGGAAGCCAAACTCAAAACAGTTGACCTTTGTAGGATCTCTTGTCTCCAGGTTTGGGTTTTGGATTTGATTGATTCCATGTCTCTGTCTCTCCGTTGCACACACACACATCCCTCCAGGAAACTGCTGCATTCGAAAGCAGAAACTGTCAGCTTCCTCTCCAGACACAAATTGCCAGCTGCTATTTCAGGCCTTAACCAGGCCAAAAAGCTTCCCTCTTCATTAACAGAGGACGAAAGGAAAAACAAAACCAAAACACCCATATTTGCACCCACAAATTACGATTTTGAGCTGTCTCCAGTACATACTAGGTTGCCTGTTTGCTGACTGGCATTTATGTTATTAAAAGACTTAACTAATCTTGTTACCAATTGGAAACCAACCTGTCTGCCATAATGTATTTTAAAGAATATTGCGATCAAGCTATTCGCCATACTACTGAAAATAGTCTCAGGCAACATTCAGCCAAGTCACAAGCATCTCTTTCTCTCCCTCCTTTTCTGTCCATCCATTCAGGTAGTTAAATTTATTTTTCATTTTTTCTCCATTGAGATCAAGGCAATGTGCCTGGATTGCTTCTATCCCACTTAATCCCCATTACAATCCTGTGAGAGAGGTCAAGCAGAGAGTAAACAAGCAAGCGAGAGACTGGCCCAAGGAAGGGTCATCCAGTTCCCAATGTGGCACTTTCACCACTACACCACAGTGATTCTTGACTGGCCCTTGTTCAGAGTTGTAAGGCAATGCTCACCCATTTGCTTAATAGAGATGCTTCTCAGAATACTGAGTCAGTTCCATGTTCCAATAATGCAATTATGCAGGGCTGCTTGAACAGGATTGTTTTTAAAATGAGAGAACCAAAGCTATGAGAAGACATGGGGAAGAGAGGAAAGAAACCCTTTAACAATGAAGTCCATTAGAAAATTAAACTAAAACAATAAGCACCCAGAAACAAAAACATACTCAAAGTCTCCCAAAAAGGGAGACCATTAAAGAATGAATAAATGCAAGCAATCCTTGAAACTGGTGGTTGAATTTTTCATGCTTGAGTTTATGTCAAAAAGAGCCAAATCAGGCCAAGAACACCCATTAATACCAAATGATGGCTCCGTTACACTTTACACACCGGAGAAAGAGGGGTGAAGCATGTGGGAGTGTGATAATTTTCGGTCCCTGATCACACGATGAGCAGAGTTTAAGGACAAGGGGAGGACGGGAAAAGAACACTGTGCCTGCCATGTTATAATCTCTTGAGGCATGTTACTTTGGCACCTGAGGCAAAAAGTCCCACAAGTGTCTTTCCCCCCTCTATGACAGCCCTAGTGACAGTGGTTACATGCCACAAGGTTATGAGTTCGGTCCCAGGGCTCCAAGGTTGACTCTGCCTTCCATCCTTTCGTAAGTCAGTAAAATGAGTACCTAGCACATTGTAAACCACTTAGACTGCTTAGTTCACTATTAAGCAGTATAGAAATGTAAATGATATTGTTATTGCTATGACAGGAAAAATGTAATAATAGTAATAGTAATAGTAATAATAATAATAATAATAATAATAATAATAATAATAATAATAATTTTATCACTACTGTGATGGCATATAGCAATATTCAATTTTTAATTGATACAATCAATATCTAGTTCCCCTAAATGCATAGTAGAAAAGAGGCCCAAAAGGTGAACCTTAGCCTCAATAAAAAGTTTGCTGAATCAGGGATTCTAACAAGATGAATAAAGAGGGCAGAGTGACATCTTTGAAGGATGTCTGATAATACTGGTACTGCTTAGAGTCAAAATAAGGGATGTTGATAGGGATGTGTAGACTAGTCTAAGTAGAAGGTTGAGAGTGGTATATGGAGCCCCTTTAGTAATAACAAGATTGATAAGAGAAAGGATGGAATGTGGCATAGGGGTTCTAATGCATATTAATTGAGTTTTAATGTATGCAGGAATTTGTATTATGAGTGCTTGAAATTTTTTTATGTTTCAATTTCTCTACTCAATAGAATTTGCCAGAGTTTCTTTGTTTGCGGCCTATAAAAGGAAGGCTTTACTTTTACTCAGGGTCTCAGATATTGATTAGGATGGTAATCCTAAACTGAAATCTTGCAGGCAATAAATTGTTTCTTTATCAAACTGGGTCTTCTCTTGTTTGTTTACTGTTCTGTTCAAAAACCCATACTTGAAATTGGCTTTATCTATAACCCTACCAAATTTCGGCCCTTGCAGTACACCTCAAACCACCAGCCTGAGACAGCAGCCTTTTTCTCTTTATTGCCAGATATTCTCCTCTCCTTTTTATGTCTCAGAGTTGTCGCTTTTGCTATTTTCCTTCTGTCGAAGTGACTTGACAGAATAGAGTTAATCTCGCTCCTTACCTTTCTCTTTGGCAACTCTTTGTGGTGGGAACTTGTGAGGGGTAGTGAAGAAGGCATTCAGGCTGCTTGTGCTTCAAGCCAAAGTAAAATAGGTTTTTAAAAAAGAAGAAAAATGAATACGCATTGTTGATTTTGTTGAGAAAGTAGCCTGGTTTACCAAGCACTGTTCTGAATTTAACAGAGGGGAGTCATCTGGGGTTTGCAGATTTCTTTAATACAAGTGCATCTAGACTTAAGTCTATGAAAGCCCATGCTGCCGACTTCCTTGTTTCATTTAGTCTCAAAGGTGCTACAAGATCTCTCTACGTACTGATTCTACATAGCTGTATTTTTGAATTCTTTAATACAGGTATATTCCCCAGAGTCTGATTTCACCATGGCTGTTCTTCACTCAAAACCAACTCTGTCCAAGCAGCTTTCCTTTTTGGGTGGGGAGGAAGCAGGGAGAAAATAGGGGTCTGTGTTGGAGCTTGAAATAGTTGCTTCTTAGACTACAACTTCTGGGAGTTGTAATCAAAAAGGTAATTTCCCAATCTGTGCCCTCTATATACAGGATGCTCTTGGTATCCTCTGGGATTTGGTTCCAGGACCCACCCCCCATGGATGCCAACATCCCTGAATGCTCAATTTTCATTAGATACAATGGCACAGTAAAATGGTATCTCTTATATCAAATGGCAAAATCACGGTTTGCTTTTTGGATATTATATTTTTAAGAAATATTTTCAAGCTCTGGATGCTTGAATCCATGGATAAAAAAATCTGTGAATATGTCTGGCTGACTGTATATTATCCCACAGATGGGATAGGTATAATCTGGGATGGGTAAAATTACCTTTAAGGGCCCTTTCTTACAACATAGTCATAGTACTCTGATTCCACTTTAGCTGCCATGGCATAATCCTATGGAAACCTTGGATGGACATTTTTAGGGGAGGAACATTAAGGCTTCTGAGCCAGACATCCCCTCTGATGCATCCTAAATTATCCCAGGATAGGATGCAATCATGGTAGTTAGTGATATCATAGCACTATAACTGTGCAGTGTGAAAAGGGTCTAATTTTTTAAAAAATCTGTTAAAAAAGAGAACGGTAGAAAATAAGGGCCGAATTTCTCTATGGCAGTTCTGAATGCATAACCTAAAGTTATGCACTTATGAGGGTTACATATTTATGAACCCTATGTAACCACTAGTTTGTTGATTGTTTGTTGTTGTGTGGCTTCAAATCATTTCTGACTTGTGGAGACAGGTACTGTGAAAGTCACTCAATCCTACTTACTAGAAAGCAGCCACTGCGATCGATGAAGGTCTCTTTCTCTGTCTATTAGGAAGCAGCTGGCTGACCATGATAGTTAGTGGTGTTGTAGCACTATTACTGTGCCGTGTGAAAGGAGCTTTAAAAAACAACAAGTTAATCATGCGCCCCTGAGCAATCTCTGACAGTGGAAAGTGGAACTGAAGTGCAACTTCTCCTTGTAGAACTGGAGATTGCTCACAGGAGGGGATGGGACTGTCAATCCACTGCTTCTTGATCTAAAGGGGAACAGACTCCTGTTGATCGTACTGGTAAGTGGGGAGTCGGGCTGGGATTCACTGTATAGCACCACAACTATGGTGCTTATGCATCCCATAAATCCCATACAGGATTCTCGTTGTGAACTCAAAGTCAAAGACTGTCATAAGGCATTTTGTAGCCTGGGGTGCAGCAGCAAACAGCACTCCGACCCCAACTCACTGTGAATCATAACCAAAGTCAGCCACCTTATTTTGGCAACATAAGGCAGAAAATCCAATAAAACCCCATCATCTCCTTGGAAGTAAATTAAATAACCATTTGCTGCCATACCAAGAACAACCCAAGATACTTCGCTGCCTGAGGCAGAATAGCAAATGGTACCCAGTCCCTCCCCAAGTTGATATTGTTGGAAGCAAAGAAGCATGAACAAAGTGATAAGGGAGAGAAGGGAGTCTAGAGAATGCTTGCCCTTTGTCTTCATCACCATGTTTCTTTTTTTGACCAAATGCATCTGAGGAAGTAGTACCAAGGTTCATGCTGTCAACTTCTTTCTTTCAGTTAGACTCAACGGTGCTGCAAGATCTCTCTACATTTTCTTCCTTTGGTTTATGTATCTACTCAAGGCTTTTGTTTCCTTGCCTGCAAAGATTTCGCTTCTCCTCTTCTTTCAAGAAGTTAGTCTCTTTGTTTTCCTTTGTCTGGGAAAGAGCATCCATGAGGCTCCAACCTCAAGAATTGATGTCAGTTTACACCCACACATAAACTTCAGCTTTTAGAGGCTCTTGTAACCAAATATAGGTCAAGTTCTTTTGTCTACCTCCATTACCATCCTAAAATGGATTTCCTAAGACAATAAATGTAAGTTTTCCTTTCATTTACCCGACAAAAGCATCCAGACTCATTTCTCCTCTATCACAAGCTCCTGTTGCACTACCCCTGATGCACTCTTTAGGTATGAAATACAGGTTGACTCTCCCTTATCCCAAACACTTGGGACCAAAAGTGTTTTGGATTTTGGAGTTTTTCTGTTTTGGGGATATTGACATATACCTAATGAGATAAACATACAATTCATTTATGTTTTGTATACATCTTATACAGATAGCCCGAAGGTAATTTTATCCACAATATTTTAAATAAATTGGTACATGAAACAAGGTTTGTGCATACTGAACCATCAGAAAGCAAAAATGACACTATTTCAGCCATCCATGAGGACAATTTTGGATTTTGGAATATTTCTATTTTTGGAATTCCGGATGAGGGAGACTCAGCCTGTATTCCTATTGATATGCAGAACGAAACAGACATATTATTTTATAGTATTTTTATATAATCTTTATTGAAATTATTTACAACATAAAAAGGGCAGTACCAAAACATTTCCAAATTCTTATTCCAATATTTCTTAACCCTCCCCTCCCCCTCACTTTCTATTTCACTTACTGCTTATTTATTAGCTATAAAATCTCTATTTCTCAAAGATCTATCATCCTTACTTCCTTATCTCATCGTCTTTCATTCTATTTTGCTTAAATCCTAAGTTTATACAATAATTAACTCTTTATCCATAATTCTACACAGCAACGGTATCACGTATCTAACATAATTTCCCTTCACTCCTTATTACCTTATTTAACCTTTCCCTTTTGAAACAATTCTCTTATTCTCGACCAAGTTAAATTATCTTCTTCTTGCATTTCATCTTTTAATTTCAAAGTTATGGTATCCATGTCTATGATTTCTAAACACTTTCCTAACCAATCCTCCACTTTCGGTACTTCCTTATTTCTCCAGACTTTGGCAATTGTTATTCTGGCAGCGGTGATTAAATATAATAATGGTTTCAGTTTCGGTCTTAAATCCTTGTTTTCTACTATGTTTAAAAGACAGAGCTCCGGGACCAGAGGGAATTCCAATTGTAAAATTATTTCAATTTTCTTGTGTACTTCTCTCCAGAATTTTTTTATCAGAGGACAACTCCACCACATGTGAAAAAAACTTCCCGTAGTTCGTTCACATTTCCAACATTTTCCTTTATCATTTTTATATATTTTCGCTAATCTATTCGTTGTCATATACCATCTGTGCATCATTTTGTAAAAATTTTCTTTTAGATCCATACACAATGTAAATTTTAAATCCTGTCCCCAAGCTCTTTTCCACGCCTCGTACTGTATGTTCTTCCCTATATTCTGTGCCCATACAATCATACAATGCTTAATTTGTTCTTGTTCCAATTCAAGCCTCAAAATTAAATTATAGAAATTTGTTATTTTTTCTTATCCTTATCCCTCCATATGACATCCAATTCTGTTTTCTTTAACGTTATACCTACATTTTTTCTGTCTGCTTTATATTTTTCCGTTAATTGGTAATATAAGTACCAATCTATTTTAATTCCCTCATTTAGCATTTCTTCCCTAGATTTCATTGTAATTTTCCCCTCTATTATCTTTACATAATCTTTATATTTTAGCCAATCTCTTCCCTCAATTCTACCCTTCTTTAATATTGCTTTGTGAGGAGAAGCCCACTCTGGTAACCTTGTATAATATTTTATATTATATTATAATCCCCCAAGTACCCTTCCCTAGTTCTGGCAGTCTTTTTTAAAAAAGTTGCCAACAGATCAAATTACAAATTGATGCTCTGCCGTAACACCCCCAAAGCTGTTTTGTAAGGTGTCCACCTCACCCTGCTTAATAGGACGTCAAACATTGCTTGGGGGAGAGACCACACCATGGTGATCCTCCTCATCCCAGCTACTTTCCTTGCTGGAGCTTCCTCTGTGTGCACCAAGTTATGATGAAGGAAAAAAGCTTGGGAAGTTATTTTTTGAGAGAACAACTTCCAGAATCCCCAGTCAGCAGGGCCACTGGTGCACTGAGAGTTGCTGTCCCCCAAAGCAATGATTTCCCAAGTTTTGAGCAAGCGCCTGTGTAGGACGTTCAGCAGGAAGGCTTGTGAGCAAGAGGGAGTTCTAGGTCTTGGGACTCCTTTGTATGAACTGCCCTACATGAGGGCCAGGGAAACAGAGCTGCTGTTTTCTCTACTCCAGTAACCCTGTAACCCACACTTCTTGCCCCCAGGGTAACACTGGGGTTAGTATTCCTCGGCTCAGGCACTCTTGTCATTGCCAGGAATTTTCCCATTTCAACTTTTTTCTTTCTCTCTCTCCCCTCCCTTTAGAAAAAAGAAAAAAGAACTGCCTTACATTTCTAGGTCATTGCACACGCTGTCTGCATTCATTAAATGCTGTAATGTGGCTTTAAGGCTTTTCTTGGGGGTCTCCACCAACAAAAAGCTCCCGCTCTCTCTCTAGAGATCCTTACTTCAGTTAAGCTTGAGAAAGGGGCAAACAAGATGTGACGGCAGTAAACCTGTGTATCAGAATTGGGTAGCTGGCTGTCATTTTCTTACAAAGTAGGATGGATTAGTCAGAGGGCAAAAGCTTTGCTTTGATCGGAGTCTCGAAGCATCTTCTACTTTGGCCACACCAACAAGATTTACCACTCGGGGGGGGGGGTAGTACTGGAAAAGGAACCAGTGAGGTGTAGTGGTGAAAATGTTGGGTTGGGACTTGGGAGATTCAGCTACAAGACCCCAATGCACCACAAAACTCATTGGGTGACTTTGGGGCAGTCATTCTTCTTGGCTTGACCTACCTTATAGAGTTGTTGGGAGGCTAAAGTGAAATGAGGAGGTAAGCTATCTATGCTGACCTGAGCTCACTGGAGAGCCAGTGTGGTGTAGTGGTTTGGTTGTTGGACTACAGCTCTGGATATCAAAGTTTGATTCCCTGCTTCAGCATAAAAACCCACTGGGTAACTGGGCAAGTTGCAATCTCTCAGCCTCAAAAGCTAGCAATGGCAAACCCCCTTTGAAGAAATTTGCTAAGAAAACCATATGATAGAACTGCCTTAGGGTCACCATAAGTAAAAAAAATCTCTTACAGGCACACAACAATGAATGAAGATAACAAACAAAAGGAAGGTGATTTCCCTTATTTGTGCGTTTTTTCCCCCTGCCTACCTTACACTTGTAACCTGTTCCTTCCTGGAAAACCACCACTGCCATCACCGTCAGACAAAGTCTCCACTCTTGACACGTGCCTCAATCCACCAACCCAACTCATTTCCTAGTGAAGAAAGGCTTCTGAAGTGTTATGTGTAGTTTATGCATAGTAAGGTATCCTTCATCTTTGGAATGATGGATTACTTTGTTCTAAACTCTAGACGTGGATTCTGGTCTGAGGCTCTGGGTTCTTTGTAGACTCTGTTCTTGCTGGATGGAGGCTGCCAAACCCATTCTCTACTCAACAAGATCAGCAAGAAAGACAATATCAGAATAAACCCTTCCACACTTTTCACCTGAAGATAAACAGAAATAACATGAGAGTCCCAGTGGCACCTGCCCTTCCAGAATCTCAGCTGAATTGCTGGAGTGTGGGCTTCCTCCTAGCATAGGACAGGCAAGCAATTCCTCCACCCAGAGTGGAGGAACCTCACAAACTGCATCTGGCAAGCAAAACTAGTGCTGCTGGTTTTCCCATTTCCCAAAGGAATCCAATGGGAAAGAAGTGATGCTGAGGGATCTGTAGCTGTTCTGTTGCATGTCTTTGAAAAAAATAATTTTGAGCCACCGATTTGGATAAGCTATCTATTCAGTACTAAAAAATCAAGGCACCAATGTTCATGCGCTTGGCCTATCCACCTAATCTGTTATAAGAGAATTAGAAACACTCCACCTCTATTTGTAATATGCATTTTAAATGACGATTTAGTCAATACATTGTATTGGTATTGGTTATATTGTTTTATTGAGTATATTTTATATGACATTGTAGTTTAAATCTGCGGATCGAGGTGGGAAATATAAATAAAATTATTATTATTCGCTGCATTTATATCTGCAGTCAAAATTTTACTGCTGAAATCTGCAATATAGTGTTTCAGTGGAGAGTGTACCCATTCCAGTTAGCGATGATCTCTTTCAGGACACATGACTCCATTCCTCCTTTCCACTGGTTTCGCATCCCTGCTTCCAACAGTTATTTAGTGAGCAACTAGTGTTCTAGTAATGAGCATTAAGCCAGCTCAGCCCTCACTGGGTTTTTTTTAAATGGTGATAAGTTCTTCCCTTTGGGTTTTTTGTGGGGGGTCCTTAAAGTATGTTTTATAAGAGATACATGTGTGTGTGTGCGTGCGCATATTTCTCCAAGCATGCTAAAACCTCCTTCATTTTTCAGTTCTTAGTGGCACCACTGTTGGTTATACAGTCGGCCCTCTGTATCCATGGATTCTTTATCCATAGACTCAACCATCTATGGCTTGAAAATATTTTTTAAAAAATCCAAAAAGTAAACCTTGATTTTGCTAGTTGATATAAAGGAACACCATTTTACTATACCATTGTATTTTAATGGGACATGAGCATCCATGGATTTGGGTATTCACAGGGATCCTGGAACCAAATCTCAGTGGGTACCAAGCACCCACTCTAATATCTTTGCACTCACTAGCTGAGTTAGCTATTAGAGGTGACAATAATCATTGACACTTTCTATTCCTTTTAGTGTTCTCTTTTAAGTGGATCCCCATGTACATAGACATGGCAACATTATTAGGTCCCTGGCCCCAGGAGCCCTTAACTGCAGAATCAAGCATTTGCTAATAGTGCATGAGATATATTTCAGATGGTCGATGTCAAGAGGTAGAGACTCTTCAGCGCTCCAGATGTTTGGCACTACACCTCCTACAATCCCTTTGGCCATGGTGGGGGAGTTGTAGGCCAAACCACCCCTGTTCTGTCCTGCTTTTCTTTGTAAAACTACTTTTTTCAAGGGTACAGGGCTTTGTCTGAAACAGGCAATTTTGAGGGGAAAAGGAAGTTAGAAAACCTGAATGGGTTTCTAGGGTCTGGAAATTTTACTTTTTTGTGACTACAAGTCCCAGGATCTCCTCGTCATCATGGCCAGTGGTCACAATGGCTGGGGGAATGGTGGGAGCTGTAGTTAAAGTTAAATTTTCCAAGCCCATTACTTTCACAAAAATCCATGATCACATTTGCAACATGCAGTGCTAGTCATTGGCACTGATGTAAACAGCAAAGTCATAGAGGTGTGTCAGCAGTTAAAAGCTGTGGTGTATAGAAGTCCCAGGTTAAGCCAGTATGAGCCCAGCCATTTCAGAGTAGGTGGCAAGACACAGGAAGGTCTATTACTTTCCAGTCTTGCTCATGGAGTTTTGGGTGAGGCAGCATCTATGTGGTCACCATAGAGAAGCAGAATCCTGGTCTAGATTCAGCAGAATTCCTATGTTTGGAGGCACTGGGATAAATTATGCTGTTTAGGCTCCTGGTATATGCACCAACTGTTGCTCCTAGGCATTCGTATACACTAAGGCTCTGTTTATCCATTTCTTGTAGCTATACTTCCTTTTGTATGAGCAACAATGGATATAATTCATTTAACACTTACTAAAGTGGAGTTTCAACCAACCTGGAATGTTCTTCACTATGTAAAACTTGAGGATATAGGTTTCTTTGATCACAGGCTATTTCTGGAAACAAGTCAACACCAACTCAATCTAAAACTGACTGACACTTTTGCTTAGGATTGTAGCCTCAGTATCTCAAGGGCATAAGCATAATGTCACACCAGGCTAAATTCATGCCTATTAGTATTTTACTTGGGTTTCAAAATGATCATGCATAAAATATAGTCCTTTGTGGGATCATAAAAATTCATATTCCAAGGAAGAGTAAGTAAATCAGCTCACTGACAACTCACACTAGGACAAGAGGGCGATGCAATAGAGCCCATTATGTTATGTTTAGCAGCTGCTGGGGAACAAGATGGTTACTGGAATACACTAGTATTGCATAAAGTCAAGTTAGGAGAGAACATACAACAGATGAGCTTAGTGGGGGAAAGGTAGCCATAATACATCTGGGGAGAGCAGACAAGAACAGATGGAGTCTGACAGGAAATCAACATTATACAAGAGGGATGTGATTTTCCCCCTTAAAATATATATATCTGTTTTAGTGAGCTGGCAATTCATGAGACACTGCCAAGTAGCTAGGAGGAGTGCTCTTAACTGTGAGTTGGTCCACATTTTGAGAAGATAGTTCTTCTCGATCTCCAATACCATTGCCCTCGTACTCTTTGTTAAGTGATATACTTTATCCATTGTGTTACAGCACTTTCATTTTCTCTAGTTTCCCAACAGTGAATTAAACTGTAGGAAAGAGAAGAGTGGTTAGTGATGACAGACCCAAAGTATTTAGGAACCATTTTAAACATACTGAATAGGAAACATATCCACAAACAGTAGTGTCCAAAATGATACTATGTAGTCCATTATTTCTGTAACTCACTTCCCATTGAAGGCTTCTAGTTCAGAAACTAGGCTAAGTTAGCCAGTGAATGATAACCACTAGTGGAAGAGGTGGCAATCTAAAATTTGATGTCACATCTGAGTTTTCTTGTAACAGTTTGAATGTTAACTCTTAGGGAAAAGATCTTCACTGAGTTGGAATGCCTTTAGAGGTCATCTAGTTTTTTTAGCTATCAGATGGCCATGGCATTCCCCTCCAGTGTGACAGAGGCTAGTACCATATTTGTGCCTGCTTATCCCAACTGTTAATTTCCAGAAATGCTGTAGATAATGGTTCATTTGAGTAGCATTGATCTCGTCTCAACTCTTGCTCAGTACAGCCTCTTTAGTGCTGATAGGCAACCCTGGATATGTTCCAGAGTGCTGATGCCTTTCTTAAAAAGCCACCAGAAATGGACAGTTCTAGATAAAGCCTACCTATTTAATATTATAATAATGTTTAAATCATCATCTATCTTGATCTCACGATTGCCTCCTCTTATTGGCTAAATGCTGCGACATCCATCACAAGCTGTTTGGTACAAGCTCAGGAGATGGTTGGAAGGGGGGACCTCTTACAACATGTGCCACTACCTTGTCAAGCAAAGTAATGTGACATTCCAATGTTTTTCTGAGAGATGGGGAAACAGAATGAAAAGCAGAAGACTGAAGGTTCAAGTAGAGACTAGCTTGCTATTCTCTCTTCTTTCTATTCCTGTTGCACTGTTCTCTTCCAAGCTATCACTTTCCTTTACATTGAAATCAAAAGGTCTTTATTTGAAAGTACATTCCGAGGCTCTTATGTATTGCCAAGAGCAGAACTGTATGACCATTTGTGCAAACTGCATAACCACATTTCATTTGGGGTCTTGGCTGTAAAATGTGCTGTGCTCTTTGTGCCCCTTCCCTCTGTGCCTTGTAAGGCTGAGTAATTTTAGCCATCATACAAGCCTTTACAGAACCACGGCTGTGCTTTTGTCCCTCTTGCAGCCTTCTGATTTTTACTACATCATTGACTCTGAAGCCCTCAAGGCATATTATCCACAGCTAACGCTTACTCTCCAGTTAGCTTGAAACATGCCCTGGTTTAGGCTTGCAGTTTGAAGAGGAAAGATAACCTGGCTTAGCCGAAAAACACAGAGGACAGTCTCAGATCAGTTCTCAGCATGAACTTGGCATAATGATTTCAAATTAATTGGAACATGGTCAAACAATTCATCTGGGATCCAAAGCATGATCTGGCAGATGCAGTTCTACAGCAGAAATTACAGGGATATATATACAGAACAATGTAGCACACCACGATCAGACGACAAATCTCTTGGCCCAGTATTCTGTATTCCACTGCAGACCAATCCCTGGACTCTGGGACTCTTTGATAGCATGGTATATCAAGCACAGGATGACTCAAACTTTCCTACACCTGATTTATAGCTTTATAGTATTCTGGGTGCTTTAAATATCTGAACGCATTCCTTTCTGCTTCTGTCTGACATACACACAACATAGTGATACATACCCATCCCTGCTATCGAACCACTGGAGGACTGAGTGTAATATTTGTACTGCATGAAAAAGGGATATAAACGTAGGCACTAACTCTTGCATGCTGTTATATAACTTCCTTATATAATGACCAAATGCATTGAGAAGCCACATGGCCAATGGTTCCTTCAGAGCCAAAGCCCATCTCCTTTTCTCAGAGGCACCAAGGAGGGAATACAAACTGATTAATGGTTGCACTAACCTTACAGTTTTTGCCCCATAGCTGTTCCTCTTGACTGAAAAGAAAGGACATGAGAGATGCTGGTCAAATCACACAAAGCAACCTCCTTGGATCTTCCTGCTAAATATGAACATAGTTCCTGCATATTCCTGTGAACAGGTCCTCAGTGATTCATGAACACATCATGAGGAGTAGTATCTAAGGCTACAGGAAGAACTCAGAAATGAACAATTTAGGTAATGATCCTGTTACTGAAGGCAAGTTGTAGATTGCAGAAAATCTTATCTTTCTGAAGGAGTGTGACGCTGCAAAGGAACTCTTAACATGATTCTCTAAAAGGGAATTTGGGGAGGGAGGGGCAACATGGACGTGAAAAATCCACATAATTGTTCTTATGTTGATGATGCATTTGGGAAAATTATTATTTTTTAGCTTATAGGATATTCTGCTCCAGTGGGTATGCTGCAAGGACTTGCAGTTTAGTTGGACATATGGCAAATTACATGATTTCTACTGCCGTTGCAATCCCTCCCTTCCTGTGACTGTTAAGAACCCTTGAAGATTCAACTGGAAATTCACTGTTGGCACAGGTGCAGAGAGCCAGCGTGATGGAATGGTTTGAGAGTTTGACTACGACTCTGGAGACCATGGTTCAGTTCCTAACTTGGCCATGCTCTCAGCCTCAGAGGAAGGCAATAGCAAACTTCGGAAGAAATTTTGCCAAGAAAACCCCATGATTAGGGTTGCCGTAAATTGGAAATGACTTGAAGGCGTACAACACACAGTGCACACGCACACGCACACACACTCTGAGGTGCAGAATGTAAGTCACAGAAAAATGGGAGGGAGGAATACTCAGTCTGCAGCACATGCAAGCATGATGAACACCACAGATTTTCTTCTGAGCCAGGTAATTCAGTAACATCTATAGTCAGTTAAGCTAGTAATACAAAAGCTGCTTTATATTGATGCAGCAGTTGTAAAAACTGATTATTACACCACCAGGAAAATGTGGGCATTAACAAAGTCAGGAGAAGTCGAAGGCTTTCATGGCCGGCATCCATAGTTGTTTTGTTGGGTTTTTGGGCTATGTGGCCATGTTCTAGAAGAGTTTATTCCTGACGTTTTGCCAGCATCTGTGGCTGAAGATGAATTCTCTGAAGATGCCAGCCACAGATGCTGGCAAATCGTCAGGAATAAACTCTTCTAGAACATGGCCACTTAGCCCGAAAAACTAAAGACAGGAGAGTCACCACCAAAACAGTAATGTCAAAAATCAGTACTATTTATATGTATATATTATTATATCCATAGCACAATATACCCAGGAAGATTTGCTAGAGTTACCCAAGTTATCTCTTCCTTTCTTATAGCATATAATTCTAGTAAATTTGTTGCAATATTAATGGCATACATATTTACTTTATTTGTTTATTTCTGGAACTCCCTTCTGTGGGTGGTTAGGCTTGCCCCCCTCCCTGCTTTCTTTTCACTGGTAAGCAAAAACATTTTTACTTAGGCAGACTTTTAAATCATGATGGGGTGGCTTTTATATGGGGTGGTTGTTTTAATTATGTTTTTAAAGTTTAAAAATGTTTTTTATCTTGTGAGCTGCCTTGGGTCGCTTTCTGGGAGAAAGATGGCATAAAATGAAATAAATAAATAAATAAATAAATAAATAAATAAATGCTTCCTATGGAACTCCATGTTCTGTATTCTGTACACCTTTAAATCTGCACCCCAGGGTATAGCATTATTATTAAAACTGTAGCCATTGCAAACCAGGGGTAACCTCTCTCTATAGGCATAACTCTGGTACAACTTTTAAAGAACACATTTTACATTAAACTGGAAGAAACGGCCACATCCACAGATTTATCTGAACATGTAACCCAACCAGCCTCTATCTGACCCAACATCTCACTACTGCAGTGACTTTTCTGAAACAATGAAAGGTTTATGTCTATCTTTACCAATTTTCAACTGTGAGAGGATGGCACACGAAAAGAGTATTTTGCTTCTCATTGCAAGCACCCTAACAAGATGACTCTCTCAAACACATCAACCTGTTCACCTTGTGTGTATAAAATAAATGCAGATCATATCTCCCTGTATGAGCTGGCCCGGGCTCTGAGATCCTCAGGAGAGGCCCTTGTCTCTATCCCACAACCATCACAAGCACAGTTGGTGGGGACACGAGAGAGGGCCTTTTCTATGGCTGCCCCTAGACTCTGTAACTCCTTGCCTTGTTATCCTTCTGCCGGCAGGCTAAGGCCTACTTGTTCAGACAGGCTTTTAAAACAGAAAATTTTAAAGGCATGTGATGGGGTGTTGTTATATTGTTTTAATGTATTTTAAGCATTTAAATATTTTTAAAGTACAGTACTTGATTTTAGCACTGAACTTGTTTTAATTATTGTAGTAATTTAATTCTAATATACTATTTTTGTATGTTTTTAACTATATGATATTTTTTCTCACAGTCTTCAGACCTGCATCCCCACTTATGTGCGAGGGACAAACGGAGGGGGAATGAATGGGGCTTGCACCTATATTCAAGCCAATGGAGCTTGAATATAAATGAAACTCCATTTTTGTGACAGGATCCCACATGAAAAAGGAGGGGCAACTGTAATAATAATAATGATGATGATGATGATGATGATGATGATGATGTTGCAACCTTGGTTTACTAGTTTTGCATCTGAATATCTTGCTAAACACTGTGGCACTGTTGTAACTTGCTGAAATAATAAACACTTTCTGAGCTGTCCATACTGAAAACACAGCCACTGTGATGAATCCAGATTCTAGATCAATATTGCTCTTCCAGTGGACTCTCTTTCAAGTGGATGCATTTGGTGTAAGTACTGTGGACAAACAAAGAACAACCCCAAACCAATTAACATTTGGAACAAATATCCCAATGATGCGCCAAGAAACCCAGCTCCTTAACCCATAAATACATTTTCCTAGTGACACGATATGAATCAGAATAAAAGCAGATTAACTCTTCCAGTGGTGCAATGAAAAAGTAATTGTCCAGGTATTATCTACTTTTTAACTAAATTAATATAGTGTGAACTTATTCCTTTAAAAGTATCAGTAGTTTCACTGAGGAATCACAGTTCATGGAGGAACCACGAAAACAACAACAACAACATAATCCAATTCTGATCTATGCAACTGGTTTTTATCCTGAACTTTATTGGAAAAGGTATAAAAACAGAAATCCATAATTTTTTTAAAACAGCAAAATTATACCAAAAAGCTCCCAGTATGACAATGTCTAAATTGCAGTCTGAATTAAAACTATTGGCTACGTTTCCTTTTAAGCTTAAGGCAGGATGCATAGCAATTATCAGGGGAACGCAATGATGGATTGGCATTTGAATGCAATGTTTACTGTACTGGCTGGTACAAGGAACTTTATTAGAGTCTTGTGGCAAGGTACATTAGTAATCTGTAATCAACATTTAACTTTCTCCCTGTCTCAAGGAAAACAATCAGATTTTTTAATGATGCATTGTGTATTACACACCATGTTTCTTTGGGATTGTCTTCCCACAGGCTTCCAGAGAAGCCCTCACAAGAGGCCCTCAGAAAATGTTCACCTCTCCCTGCTGTGCACAGCTGTGCATGCTGATAAAAATGACATTGATTTCAGCAATTCAAGAACAAATCCATCAATGTATTCCATTAAAAAATAAAAGAGGGGGGAAACTTGCTTAAATAAGAAAGGAACACTACAGTACGTTACTTCCTCAAAACAGTTTTCTAGCATTGTTTTA
Source organism: Sceloporus undulatus (assembly GCF_019175285.1). Taxonomy (NCBI): domain Eukaryota; kingdom Metazoa; phylum Chordata; class Lepidosauria; order Squamata; family Phrynosomatidae; genus Sceloporus; species Sceloporus undulatus. Next base: position 159,328,978 of record NC_056522.1, on the reverse strand, counting down.
GTGTTTAAAGCGGCAACTAACAGTTTCCACTTTGCCAACGATTTTGTCATAAAAAGCTTACTCTCTACCAACCCACAGCATTATATACTTAACCAGATGTCCCACTCTACTTTCAGGTTTAAGAAGGCTCACTTTTCTTCGAAAGGAATGATGTGGTCCAGTTATGTAAAGGATTAATATTATGGTAAATTCTTCTTTGGTTATAGAATAGATTTAAAAGCAGGATTTATTACTTTTAAGAGGCCAGCTAAAAATACCACAGAATTCTAAACAATATTTTCATAATAGAATCAGCACGTCTGTAGATTTAAACTTGTACTGTTATACTTTCAAAGTCTGTTTACGTCCTTTTACTCTAAATGATTTTATCAAATTATTAAGTAAATGAATTTTAACATAATCCACAGAATACTGGAAGAAATTCTGTAGGTAGTAGCTATCAAACCCAGATTGCCCTGTCTGTTTAAATGCTCTCCATTGCCTTAAATTCACTGAGTGCTTGCACTGGGTTAACATGCTTCTTCTGGGAGGCTCGCTTGATTTTGGTCTGCGTTTCATCTTGTTTCTCTCGTTTGACTAGTGGTTTCTTCTCTGGAGCCTTCATTTTCCAAGACACTGCTGGAAGGTTCAGAGAAGCCATCCCTTGAGACTTCTGGTACTTAGTGGATGCCACGTAAGAAGCCTTCACCGTTTGTACCACAGCATTCATCAGGTTCTTTGCAGCTTGAATTAGAGACATAGCGCTATCCACCTAAAATGAAATCAACAAGAAGTTGCCTTAGTTTTAAACAGTGTCCACAATAGAGCCTATTTAGGTAAAGAAGAGAAGTGGTCTTCTTACCATTTGTAGGAAATCTGTGATTGCAAAACTGTGTCTTTATATAATCAAAGATGCATGCCTGCTGTTTAGTACGTTGAACTCCTTTACTATACAAAGGAGTTCCTGGTGAAAGTCAGTGGGCCTTAGGGAAAATGGGGTGATAGGAGAGGGATACTTTGTAGAGTACCAGAAAACAGGATCTACCAAAAGGGTTAAGAAAATATTTGAGTGCAGCATATCCTGGAATATAGACTAGAAAGGGAACAGAGTAAAGCCTCTTGCAACTGGACTAAATTAAATTAATATTTTGATTATGTAGGAAAGCTTCAGCTGCAGTACAGCTCTTGCATCTAGTTAGGTTTAACAGGGATTGTGATGTCTGAATGAGTCAGTAGGATAACAGATGGAAATAAAAACTTTGACTGCACACAGCAGGTTTCTAACTAGTTTCTATTGTGTCAGAATAGATCTGTGTCAATAGCTGATGTGGCCACTATGCAATGATTGCATTTATCTTGGTTAAGATTGTTCATCTGCCAGTACTGATGTGTATCATATTAACATCTGTATAGGAGCATCACATCAGTGTGCTGTCAAAAGAACATGCAAATCCACTCAGTGTGGCAAAAGGTAGGTTGACACAGATTGTTAGCCAGCTGAGAATGTGAGAGATTTGAAAGAATGTTCAGAAGCTATGAAAGAGGAAGCACAAAGCTTAACTGCTTGTAATCTTTTTCAACCACTAATTTATGGCTATTAATGACCTGCAATGACCTGTGGAATTAACAGATAAAAGCTGCCTCCCCTTTTTGCAATTTCAGGAGGGCCACAAATGAAAAATTAGTTGGTATGCCAGGAGGGTCCACTATGACCCACTTCTATTCAGATTCTGCAAACTATGGGGTAGAGTTGAGCAACTTTTCTATTGCACTGCATTAGTCCTTCCAACTAAGAAACAAACAAGTAAGTTATATAGAATTCATGATGCCTTTTGCCATTTTAACTCCCCCTTGTAGTTTCCCAAAGTAGTTCTTTGGGACAAGTGTATACACCACAATGACCTCTTATTGGTAAAACAGCAGATATAGCAAGTTATATCTGTATTTATCTAACCAAGAAGCAACAGGATACCTACAATATGTGGCATAATTGATTTTCAGGGTATATTAAATCACATTTTTCAAATTCTAGCTTGGATAGAAATACATTTCTATAACAGATGACCACATCAGGCAAATCAGCATTTACAGTCACAATGGAACCCAAAGGAACATGTTATTTGCTGTCAAATTACCAGGTATGTCCTCATGCACTTCCAAACCACCTTTCAAAGAGTACCCAGGCCTGCAGAAAAGCACCACAATATATGTTGTGTTTTCCACAATGCCCATTTAGTTTCCTCCTGGTGATGGTGGGGAGGTGAGAAAGAAACCTACAGTCACATGAGAAGTATTTTGCATTTAAGTGGCATTTGATTTGTGTTTGCATCAGTGTGCTGTTGTTCCCCAAAGAAAGGACTCACTCTTATCATGTTATTTTTAGCAACCACCATCAAAGTTTAATGAGGGGAAATGTTAGTTTCTCTCATACCCTATAGTCTGGATTATTTACTGGATTATTTATACACAACATAAAAAACAACAACACTTCTGTCAGATAATTTTTACTAAGCCATAGAGAGGGATATGAAAGGGGCTACCTGAATGTCCATTCTGCCAATTAGCATTTGGCTCTTGGTAATAGGTTAACGCTTGAGGACCAAATTGTTATTTGGCTAATAAGTGTCATATTTTGAATAGGGTTAACTAGTGAAATGAAGAAAAAAAACCCCAGAGTAACTGCTCTAGGGAAGGCTTGGTTCTATGGGATATGATAAAAAAAAATTCTTGACTGTGAAAGGCCTAAAGAAATGTGTAACTCAGAAGATGTTAGCCTGAGTGCTAGAGAAATCTTTCTTGCTGTACAGGAGCAAGCAGCCACATGCCCTTGTTTACACAGCTTCCTACTTTATCACATTGCAAACTCAATTAGAAATGTAGAAATGATGAAGAATTCCTGCTGTTTGAGGGAGTAATGAGTGAAAATGGAATTGATCAGAATTTCTGCAAGGGGAAGAGGCACTGCATAACCTGAGCAACAGGAGAGGCAATCGACTTTGGTAGGGCAGTTTTAGATAGAAGGAAGAGGACACATTTGTATTCAGAAAACAAAAGTACAGCTATGAAATCAGTGTCTATCAGTATAATTACAAAACAGAGCTTGGACTTAGCTGTTTCTTACAAGAATAACAGCAAACTAAATATACTACACATCTATAAAAAGCTATATAATACTGCAATTATCTAACCTGGCCTCTAACGTAACAGTAGTACAGTGGTGCCTTGATATCTGCAAGGGATCTGTTCTGGACCAGTCCATGGATACCAAAATCTGTGGATGCTCAAGTCCTGCTGTCCCCAATGGCAGTGCGCGCCGCCATTAGGGACAACAGGACCTCAGGTAAGTCTCCACTTCAGGTAACCTTTGATTTCAGGTGAAGTCTCCTTGTTGCTAATAGCGGTGCGGCTACGTGCACGCATTGTCACTGGGGACAATGTGGGCTTGCTGCCCATGGATGGCAAGCCCACAGCTACCAAGGTTTCACTGTATATATATATATGAATCACAGTTCTACCTGAAAGCATTGAAAAGGGTGGGTGAGGAAAAATAATTTGAAGATGCCCCAGTGATCTTTCCAAAGGGAGAGTGAACCCAATTTTAGCAAGCGAAGAATACACAAAGTTTATTTAGAATTCTACCAAATTTAACAAAGTTTAAGTTTGTGTGAATGCTGAAGCAAGCAAAGAGAAAATAGTAAGAAATTTACAAACCCCTGACACAACGAGTTCTCCTCCTAGGTTCTGAACTTCTGCCTTCACTTTGCTACAGATGTTCAGCTGGTGGCAGTATAAAGCAATACGTTGCAAATAGGCCAGCAGGTCTTGTTTGCATGCAGAATCTGGGCACTGAGGATTGAAAGAAGTATGACATTTAGTGCTGGGAAGTTAAAGTGAAAAAACCAGGAAAACCCCCTCAAATGATTCAGGTAATAAAAATACTCTCATCTTGTTAACAGAAGTGTTCCAAAGCACAGGAAGAGAGCCCCTCAAAACAGATGCAAGGGCAAACCCACCCCTCAGTTTTACCAATTATTTTAGTACATGCATATTATATAGTGTGTTGTTTGATCTACCTCTATTTTAAGAGCAGAGGATTTGTTTTACTACATTACTATCCTGGCCTTTCATCCAAAAAGCTTTAGGTGGCACTGCACATAATGCACATAGTTCCATTTCTCCAAGCTACTCTATTAAGCTTTGTTAAGCTAGCCCCAAGTTGAGCTTCATGCTCAATTGGGAACCTGAAGGTAGGTCCAAGCATGGGCTTTTATGAATAAAATTCTTTGCAAACTTTTTTTGTATCACTAATGGAAATTATTGCTATCAAGTATGGCAATGGCTACTATTAAAGTATTTTTATTTTAATAAAAAACACATCAATTTAACTATTTGGTGGACTCCTACAATGTGGAATGGAAAGCTAGAAGAGAATGGGAAAAGTTGGAATGTTCTGTCATGATCCCATACTGTCTATGATTCAGTTACAATTTGCACAACTGGATGCCACCAGTAAGTGTTCACTGAAAGACTGGATATGTATTAGAAATTCACCACATATTAACACTTCAATTCATAATGAGGAAGAGTGAAAACTCATACCTCTAGAGCACTGACATGTTTAACACTGTAACAGTTGCACAGAAGGAGAGATCGACATGTGGGTACAGAATAGGTTAAGCATTCAACTCTGAAAAAGTCAAACTGCACACACACTGTGAAATGAATTTAACAAAGGCAGAATGTATTAAGATAACAATAGGAAGGAGTACTGAAATTAATTAAGCTCTCAAAAGGGATGAAAATTCATCTAAATGGTAAGAAAGTATTCTTTGACTGCAACGGGAAAGACACAATCCCACATGAGGTATCTGCAAGAACCAAAATGCTGAGACTTCTATTAGTGGGGCATAAACAGGGACAATCTCATTTATTCTGCAGTATGCTATAAGAATCTATGGTTTTGAGCTCTGTGACTAAATTTCTTTCAGGCTTCTGAACTTCCACTGAGGCCCATGTCTGTGATGCCAGACTAGACTGTGGGGCTCTGCAATAAATGTACCTCTCTAATGTAATACAGTGGAAAGGAGAAGCCAGGCATAGTCAGACACGCATCCTAGACTTTAGGAGAGCGGATTTCAGTAAACTTAGAGAAGTATTGAGGGCAATTCCATGGTCAGAAATACTAAAAGATAAAGGAGTTCAGGACGGATGGGACTTTCTCAAAAGGGAGATACTGAAGGCACAATTTCAAACAGTTCCAGTGAGAAAGAAAAACGGGAGGTGTCTCAAGAAACCAGGATGGATGACTAAGGAACTTTCAACCAAGCTAAGTTTGAAACAGAACATGTATAAGAAATGGAAAAAGGGGGAAATCACAAAAAAGGAATTCAAAGAAATAGCAGGCATGTGTAGGGGTAAAGTCAGAAAAGCTAAAGCACAGAATGAACTCAGGCTTGCTAGAGAGGTTAAGAACAATAAAAAGGGCTTTTTTGGATATGTCCGCAGCAAAAGGAAGAAGAAGGAAACGGTAGGGCCACTGCGTGGAGAAGATGGCAAAATGCTAACAGAAGACAGAGAAAAGGCAGAATTACTCAACACCTTCTTTGCCTCAGTCTTCTCAGAAAAGGCAAAGGGTGCTCAACCTGAGGATAATGGAGCAGAGGACAGGATAGGGGCATTTCAGTACAGAATAAGTAAAGAGATAGTAGAGGAACACCTTATTAATCTAAATGAATTTAAGTCTCCGGGACCAGATGAACTCCATCCAAGGGTATTAAAAGAACTGGCAAATGTAATATCGGAGCCATTGGCAATAATCTTTGAAAACTACTGGAAAACAGGAGAGATCCCAGCAGACTGGCGGAGGGCAAACGTTGTCCCCATCTTCAAAAAGGGGAAAAAAGAGGATCCCAACAATTATCGTCCAGTTAGTCTGACATCAGTACTAGGAAAGATTCTGGAGCAGATCATTAAACAGAGAGTCTGTGAACATCTAGAAGGCAATGCCATAATCACAAAAAGTCAACATGGGTTTCAGAGAAACAAGTCATGCCAGACAAACCTAATCTCTTTCTTTGATAAAATTACCAGCTTGGTAGAAGAAGGGAATGCTGTGGATATAGTATATCTTGATTTCAGTAAGGCCTTTGATAAAGTTCCCCATGACATTCTTGCAAACAAACTTGTAAAATGTGGGCTAGACAAAGGAACTGTTAAATGGATCTGTAATTGGTTGACCGGCCGAACCCAAAGGGTGCTCAACAATGGCTCCTTTTCATCCTGGAGAAAAGTGACCAGTGGGGTCCCACAGGGCTCTGTCCTGGGCCCAGTGCTATTCAACATCTTTATCAATGACCTGGATGACAGAATTGGGAGCATACTTATCAAATTTGCAGATGATATCAAATTAGGGGGAATAGCTAATACCCCAGAGGACAGGATCAAGATTCAAAATGACCTGAATAGACTAGAAAGCTGGGCCAAAGCTAACAAAATGAAATTCAACACGGAGAAATGTAAGGTATTGCACTTAGGGCGGAAAAATAAAATGCACAGATATAGGATGGGTGACACCTGGCTGAATGAAACTACGTGTGAAAGGGATCTAGGAGTCCAAGTAGACCACAAGTTGAACATGAGTGAACAGTGTGATGCGGCAGCTAAAAAGGCCAATGCTATTTTAGGCTGCATCAATAGAAGTATAGTGTCTAGATCAAGAGAAGTAATAGTGCCACTGTATTCTGCTCTGGTCAGGCCCCACCTAGAATATTGTGTCCAGTTCTGGGCGCCACAATTCAGAAAGGACATTGAGAAACTGGAGCGTGTCCAAAGGAGGGCGACAAAAATGGTGAAAGGTCTGGAAACCATGCCCTATGAGGAACGACTTAGGGAGCTGGGGATGTTTAGCCTGGAGAAAAGAAGGTTAAGAGATGATATGATAGCCCTGTTTAAATATTTGAAGGCATGTCATATTGAAGAGGGAGCAAGCTTGTTTTCTGCTGCTCCAGAAAACAGGACCCGGAACAATGGATGCAAGCTACAGGAAAAGAGATTCCACCTGAACATTAGGAGGAACTTCCTGACAGTAAGGGAATGTACTCCCTCGGAGGGTGATAGAGTCTCCTTCCTTGGAGGTCTTTAAACAGAGGCTGGATGGCCATCTGTCAGGGATGCTTTGATTTGGATTTCCTGCATGGCAGGGGGTTGGACTGGATGGCCCTAGTGGTCTCTTCCAACTCTATGATTCTAATGTAAAATCATAGATTTCACCTATGAAGTGTTCACAGAGATAAGTTTTCAGAAATAAACTGAAAGATCACAATAGGATCTTGATTTGCTAATGCTGGGATATGTACTGAGGAAGACCTTTCAGGTGTTTTTTAAAATTCTTTTTTAAATGGTACAGAAATTGCAGCAGATGGGAAACTATGGCAGTATAAACAGTTGCAGACAATGGCTTGAAAATGGAAAGGGCTCTTTCTGGAACCCCTGCATTCCAACTGCAGCATCTGAAAGGAAAGCAGAGCCTTAGGAAAAATTCAAAATAAAAATAAAAATGCAGAGGTAGTTGAATTTAAAAAATTCAATGAACCATTATATTAGACATCTGGATAGAAAAATAAAGAAGATAACAAATGGAGAATGAAGAACTGAGTATTTGTAGTCAAGAACAAAACCATAATACAAGCAGGTTTTTATTGTACTTATGAAACTAAAACTCAAGGTTAAAGAAGAATGCAAGGCTTGTGAAAACTTATTTATGACATACGTGATCAGCAATGGTCCTTCCTAGCTTATCCATTCTTGATCCAGCTTCTGCAATTTTTTTTGCAGCACTAATCACATCAGATGTATTTTTTAGTGGACCTTTACCTCTGGAAAAAAAAATAATAACACAGTTTTTGTCTACTGTCTTTAGGACTCCAAACCCAATGCATCTTTACTGGCCAATTTCCTACTGTAGATGAGTTATTCAGTTCCAAGAGCTGTGAGCAAATTCTATTTGTCCAAGGAGGCTTTGAGCTTGCATTTCTTGAAAAGCCACCCCACTCTCCTTGGAAAGCTGCTTTTGGATCTGGAGATTTTACAAATTATTTGATTTGGTGGCAAGGGTGCATGCATTTCTGCTGTTCAAATCAAAAAGTTAATTTTTTAATAGAGCATGCCCAAATCCTCTGGCATCCTATAATATTAGCTCATTAGATTTCAACCTGTAGTTCAAAGTAACAAAACAATATAATACCGAACAAAAAACCAGGTAATGGTAATGGACAAGATAATTATGTTTTGAGAGAAATGATTCAATTATTGCTATATGTAAAATAAATAACCCCTAGTCAAATATTAAGTGCCTTTACTTTATTGTACTTAATTTGCAACAAATAGCATTTTAGCCTGGGGTTCAGATTACAGACAAGTCTAAGTCATTCTTAATTGCCACAAGTTGCACAAAATCAACTTAGAAAATTTCCATTTTAAATTTTGGAAAACATGGCTTTTCTAGCAATTTTAAGTATGTATTCAGCCATGCACATGTTAGGCTGGCAGTAAATTTTTTTCTTTTTTTAAATACAACCTCTCCACTACCCTTAATAAAAGTTTTCTGTGTTTTTTATGATAAGGGAGAATTAAAAGGAAAAATATTTAATGCACCTTAAAGTACAGCCAATTCAACGTGATAAAAATAAAAAGGCCACTTTAAAACAGCATGGGGGGAAACAGAATATTTTGCAACCTTATAATAATTTTAAAACAGAAGGCAAAGCATAAAAATTCAAATTGATAAAACAATATAACACCACATCATAGTTTAAGAGTCCTAGAAGAATTTTTAAAAAGTACTTGCGTAATGCCAGGAAGATATTACAGTCGGCCCTCCTTATCCATGGATTTTTTTATCCATGGATTCAAGCATCCACGGCTTGAAAATATTCCAAAAAATTATAAATTCCAAACAGCAAACCTTGATTTTTCCATTTTATATATGGGACACCATTTTGCTCTGCCGTTATATTTAATGGGACCTGAGCATCCACAGATTTTGTTATCCATGGGGGATTCTGGAACCAAACCCCAGCGGATAACAAGATCCCAATGCATGATATAGACAAAGTGCCCAAACAGATGGTCCTAAAGAGGTGGCTTGAAGTTGCTCCTTTAATTGCCGGATTAGGGCTATGGCAGCCACACGTTGCGGCCTCAATCCCACGTTTTTCTGGCCCAAAAAGAAGCAGCAAAATGCCACTCCTTTCTATGCCAGAGAAAAGTCATTTCCACTGCATCGGAAGCTTTTTGGCGCTCCTGCCACATGCGACGACTAAATGCTGCACCGCTGAAGTGCCCAAAAGCTCCCTCTTTATGGGCAGTGGAGTGTCATGACGCTGGCTTCAGGGCAGCATCGGGATGTGCGTCGTCCATACACCACGCCCCCATACTGCTGGGAATTTAGCATATTATGCCAGTCTGTATTTTAAGTCTAACTGAGCACTTCCAATTGGGGTGGACAAGAATGGGAAGCCAATAGATATGTCAGCACAGAGGAATGATACATTCATAATTCCTAGGTCCAGTTATTACTTTAATAATCATACTGTGTTCCACCTTAGCTTTCTGGACTGTTTTCAAAGAGAAACCACACATGAAACATTGTGATAAACTGAGATGGGAAGTAACAATTGAACTCAGGCTGTCTTGGTACAAACAGGGTCATGCAGCTGGAATGCTGGCCTAATCTTGTAACAAAGGCTCTGGCCCACATAAGCATCTAATCTCCAAATATGGATCAATGAGCACAGGCCAAATACTAAATTGGGTCTTTAACAGCAGTACAACAGCCTTTGGAACAGACTGACAATCACTCACCTGAACAGACAAAGCACCCACTAACAATACTTCCATCATGCATGGATTAAATTACAGTTTTCTGGGTCCCAACCAATCTATTACTATGCCTGATACTAGTAACACATACCTAGCATATATGAAAAATAAGGTAGGATTTTGTTATCCATCTACCTATCATACCAGTCTTTAAATATGTGGATGGCCATGCTTAGGTTTGTGTAGCTATTAAACAGCTTGGCAGACAAGAGAAAAGCTTAAAGGACACCAGATCATAAATGCCACAAAGTCTATCAGAAATCCTCTTATACTATTTTCTGGAAATGGTTATCCAGCTACAAATACAATCTGAGAACAATATCACAGACTCTCTTAACGTGAACAGTCTATTCAGAAAAATACTATGCTTGCTAGTCTTGAAGGACTATAAGAAGGACTATTGATTCTATAGGAATCAACAGCAATGTACAGTGCGCCCGCCTCATATGCGGGCACCTTTTACGCAGCTTTCAGCTTTTGCTGAAAGCCGCATGATGGAACAAACAATGGCATGTGTGCCTATGGTGCGCACGCCTCGCTGAGCATCATGTACGAGACCCATTATATCTAATGGGGCTCGAGCATATGTGCTATCTGCCTTACACGAGGGCATCCGGAACGGATCCCCAAGTGAGTCAAGGGCGCACTGTATTCAATTTCCCAATTTCCCCCATTCCAGGCAGAGGTCATCCCTCAGAGTGACTAAATATAAAATGGACATGTGATTGGCAAGTCAGACCTGTCAAGAGTTAACAATACTAATTAGGATACTAAGGTATGATAATATTTAGAAATCAATAGCATTTAACAGAACCTTGTTAAACAAGGAATGCAAAATTGCCTCTAAAACACTTACTTTAGTAGCAGAGCCATGAAGAATGCTTACCTGGTAAAGTCTGTCATTTCCATCATAATCATGCACATCTGTTTTGCCAGAACAATAATATCATTACCACTGTCATCCCATTTGGACACTTCAGCATCCAATTTACTCTTCTCTTCCTGGAAGCTGGCGACTTGTTCAGCAATTTTAGCCTTTTGCTCTTGAGGGAGTTGAGCCATGATAGCCTGAAATGAAGAATTGCTCCATTCATAATTCTTTTCATTTATTGGCATTGAGGCTTTTCAGGTTCTACTGATTTACAGGGGGAAGATTAAATTATACCTGAAGGGTTGACAGGAGCACTTCTTTTCATCTTGATCCAAATTTTGTGACTATATGAATTATCTATTAAAATTATAAGTAAAGACTATTTGGAAAGAAAGCCACTGATATAAAGGCTGTCACCCTGAAGCACTGCTAAAAGAAAATTATCAGCAGTCCAAGAAAGTTTGCTCCCCCCCCTTTTCTTTACAACACTTTTCACAGTAAACTATGGATGAGCACTTCAAATTGCTACAGAATTCACTGAAAAGTACAGTGTGACCTTTCAGTCAGACAGCTGAAGTGGACATTTTAAACATATATTTATTGCTGCAAGCCAAATCTCACACACTGATCAATGTGTTGAGAATTCAAAGGAAAGATTTTCAAGAATGCTATGTAATTATACGAGCATCATGTTCTGACTCAATCCTTTAACACATCTGGGGTTGAATTTCAGAAGTTTAAATACATGCCACCTACATAAAATTTAAGGGCTTGTTCACAGTGAAAGCAATTATAGAGAGGCAGCACTTTAGGACCTTATGAAATGCTAAGAGGGCAGTCTTGGCTATTTGCTTGCAAGGGCATGGCTAATGTGCCCTTCTGCTTGCAAGTGAGTAACCCACCTGCACTATCAAGTGGCCTGTCTTTTAAAGAGCAGAGCCACTTGAATTAAGCATCTGCCTTTTGTTATAAATCTTGTCCCTTAGTTATTCATGTAGTGTTCTGTGTGCACTGCACATATGCAAGTTGAAACACAGAAAAAAGAGGAAAAAAATAAAGACATTTGTTTTATCTTAAAAATCACTGCTGGCCATTTATGATTTGGAGTAAACAACATTTGTCAAATTTGATGTTTAGCATAAAATATACATGGAAAGTGATACTTGGTTGCCAAAGCACAGTAGATAATTGAACATTATGTTCAGTTTTTGGCCACAGCCTTTTCAAGATATCCAAAAAGAAACCGGAAAGGTTTCAGAATAAGGTTTAAATGTGTGCAGTGTAAGGGAAGATTAAAGGAATGTGACTGGTGTAGAGAAAATGTTCCCCATCATGCAAGGGGTGTGGGAACATTTTGCTGTCATAAAAAAGGAGAAACCTACTAATAAGTGAAGGGAAATCAAAATATAATGGGTCTCCAGTGGTAGTATGTTATACAGTGGTACCTCGGGATACGAAATACCCAGGTTACGAAATTTTCGGGATACGAAAAAATCCCATAGGAAAACATTGTTCCGGGTTACGAATGTTTTTTCGGGTTACGAAAAAACTTTTGGTGCTTTTTTCGGCTTTTTCACACGGAATCGCGGCTTTTCCCCATTAGCGCCTATGGCAATTCGGCTTACGAAGGCTTTTCGGGTTACGAACGGTGCCACGGAACGAATTAATTTCGTAACCCGAGGCACCACTGTATTCAGGCTAGATTTTCCTAATGTACAGTAATTCCTGATTAAGAAGTATACTCTCCTTTCCCTTAAAATCTTTACAACTGAGTCATTCCCCAATGCAAGAGAGGCATTGTTATTTTCTTTCAGTTTAAATTTAATTCAGACCCCCAATTCAGACAGGGTGGGGACATTAATGAAAGGTCAGGCACAGACATAAGTCAGATGTGGGGCAATTGCACTGGGATGGGCCCCATGAATTTGTTTCAGTCAAGGTAGAAATCACAAGTAGTCACCTGATTTTGTCAAAAAATGGGTCTTTCTGGGATTGTGGATGGCAAATAGACCCAAATAGCCACATTTTTGGGGCAGTCTTTCCATTAAAAAAAAATGGGGGTCTATCACCCTCTAAATAGTCCTTGGGAGCTACATACAGCCCATGGGCCAGACCTTTCCCATTTTGGATCCAAACCAATGCTCTATTGTCAGAGGCAGGCAACCTGATGCTCTCTAGAAGTTTTGTACTACAAGCCCCATAGGCTCCAAGGATCATGGCCAAGGTTCAGAGATATGAGAGTTGCAGGCCAAAAATCTAGAGTGTACCAGGTGGACTGTACCTACTTTAAGGTATACATATTTACATTGGAGAAGAGCAAAAGCAAAGAACTACTCCCAGTCTTCAAAATATTTTAGTAAAAAGGAAAGATGAATGCTAATCTCTTGATTTTAGCACAGTATCTTATCCTTGTTATTCTCATAGAAATAAGAACAAGAGAAAACAAAGCTGTTGCTCTTACTCTTGCACTTTGGCCAGCGATAAGTTGGTCATCTTCAGTTTGAACACTTGTTCTGCTTCTGACATCAAAGTCTTCTGTCTCAAAGTCTGAATCATCCAGTTCTTCAGGAGTCTAAAAAAGTAATTTCAACACAAATAAAACACAAGAACAAACCTCTCAGAAATACTAACACTAGAATGAAGTAAATTTTGGAATGCAAACTAAACATGTCATTTCATATTTGTGAAGCTTGATAATAAAATGTTTCGCAATCATTACAGGTGTTACATTTCTGTGATGCGCCGAGAGTAGTTTTATGGAAAGGACGGATAAGAACATTTTACATATTTGAAATAAAGACAACATTAGGAGGAACTTCCTGACAGTAAGGGGCTGTTCGACAGTGGAACACACTTCCTCAGAGAGTGGTGGAGTCTCCTTCCTTAGTCTTTAAACAAAGGCAGGGTGGCCATCTGTCGGTTATGCTTTGATTGGTAGTTCCTGTATGGCATGGGGTTGGACTGGATGGCCTTCTAGTCTCTTCCAACTCTTTGATTCTATGATAGTCTTAAAGGGGATGTCTTAACCCTTTCCTTCCTTCCTTCCGTCTTGCTTTTTATGCTGTAAGACTAACATGGCTACTTCTTTGAAAACTACTTTGGGGTCTGAGTCCAAATGCCTCAGCTGCCTGTGGTGACCTTGGTGTGGTAGCCACTTCTCAGCAGGTTCACGTTCCTAACAAATACTACTTTTCACTCTTTATCTCGAGCAAAACCCTCTTTAGTTGCTAAAATATTTTTGCAATAAAATATTATAACAAAAGGGTAGTACTTATGAATCAATGTTATCTTGGCCTGAGAGGGAGCAATCAGGCAGACCCAGCAACATCAGGGATTGCCTGAAGGACGAGACTTCTCCCTCCTTTAACTGTCACTTTCTATTTGGTATCATATTGTATTGCAATTTTTACTGTACACCGCTATGATCATTGCGGAATAGCGGTCTATAAATAAAACATATTATTATTATTATTATTATTAAGAGGGAAATAGCAAAGAAAGTGCTGAATAAAAAGGATCTCTCTTTATCCCACCTCACTGGAGGCGGGGGAGGCAGTGGCTGGAGAGTGTTGGATCAACTGCTTCTAAATGATAAATGCTAGTGTGTGTGTGTGTGTGTGTGTGTGTGTGTGTGTGTAGAAACAGAGGAGAGAGACTAAAAGCTCATTTTTAAATACAATACAGCTCATTTCTAATGGTAACAGAACTGTCTACTGCTTGCTTTCTGTGCACTTGGAAGTCATGAGTGGCTAATAATTCCACCTACTTTTGCCTCTAGACCTGACCACTTTGTCTGGCCATGCCCACTATGACAACAGGCTGGATTTGATGTGACATGGATATATACAGGAAAAAGGTTTCTCAGTTCTACTCTAGATCCTAAACTTCTCATTTTACTCATGCACGCTAGAACATGTGCTTCAAGGCCATGTTTGAGAGGCATGGCCTGCTGGCATGAATGCTTGGGTTATGGTGGTGTTGAAGGTAGCAGGTGAAATGATACCAACTTCCTTTCCTTTCCTTTGTATACTAGCTTTGACTTTTGAGACTGTTGGTAGCACACATGCAATAGGTACAGATCACTCTCCAGTCTTGCTTACCTGGGGAACCTGTGTGCTTGGATAAACCCAATAATGAAAACATTAGCCGTAAAGGAGCAGTTAGGCATAAGTCAGCCACTGGCAGAAAAATTTACTGCTGCTGAAATCTATAGCTATTATATTTAATTATCAGGTTTGATTCATGTTATTCTCCCTTTGCCATGTTGTTATGACTTCTCTGAAAAGTATAGTGCCTACATGATAGACCGATGTGTTTACATGATAGCATGTATCATTTTGGGGGTGGAAAGGGCTACACACATTATGAAAATGCATGCCAATCAGCTCTGGAAATAGGCTATATGGACATGATACCCCAGATGGTCATAGTATGTGCATAGCTTCCTTATTCTAGATCTATATTTCAGTGTTAGGTACATTATGAAAGCACTAAAAGAGTTCCTTCAGTTGTCCTGTAGTTAATTAGTCTTACCAGATAAAAATTTCTCACCCTCACTTTTATACTGTTATTATGCAGTGGATTAATTTAAACTGCATTATGAAATGCATAATGTTTTCATGCTTCACTTCAAAATGCCTAATGCCTGAAAACTATTAGCTAAAATTTCAGATATCTGTGATGTCTTTGTTCTTACCCTTGTTTTTAAAGCTTTCTACTGTTCCTTCAGTTTTGTATTTTAAATGGAAATGCTTTCATCAATCATTAGGTCTTTCAACACAGCCCCCCCTCCCCCCCCCCAATAGAAGAAATTTGCATTTAATAGTCTATTTTGGAGTGGGCAACTGGGGAAGGGGATAGAGTCAATCTTCGCCTCTGCACCCACCCAGTAAATCGCATTGATGCAACAAAGACCCCAGATCTCTGTATATAGGTTGGCAGCATTTTTTCCCTCTGGGATTATAGCTGGTTGGGGGGTTCTAGAAGGTGTCTGAAGCATGTTGGGGACTTGAAAGATGAACAGGAATGCATTTTCAATTGTTTGTGAGAAATTTTTTTTCCTGAAAAAAAAAAAAAAGGGGGGGGGGTTTTGGGGAGTTTAGGGGCTACATCCTGCCAATGGCCCATAATTTACCCATTCCTGGTTTATTTGTTCATTTCTGCCAAATGGAAACAAACAGTTTTGTCTCCTGAAATTTGCTTCCTAGAACATTAGAGGCAATCTCAGCTTTGTTGTTTCTGTCATGTGTCTTCAAGTCATTGCTGACTTATGACAAACTAAATTACGGGGGTTTTCTTGGCAGAATTTGTTGAGAGGGGGTTTGCCTTTGCCTTCCTGAGGCTGAGAGAGTGTCACTTGCCCAAGATCATCCACTGGGTTTCATGACTGAGCAGGAATCCTAGTTCAAACCACTAACCACACTAGCTCTCAATCTCAGCTTTACAGGTCTTCTTAATTCTCTCTTGCCTGATGTAGTAGATGACTTTGTGCTTCCTGACACAAGAGTCTTCTAAAATGCCTTGATCATTTCATGTAGCACTTCTGTTCCATTTCATCTATCCTACTTATCTCACTCTTAAAGGGTTAAGACAATACAGTATTTTTTAAATTAAAACTATCACAACATAGATAAAATCAGATGAAAGACTTCATATAATTCAACCGAATAATGAAAATTCTAGAAAAGCCACTGTACATTTATAGAGAAAGAAGGCAAACAGATCATTTAAATTACTTCTTTGAAGAGATTATTATAACAGAAGAACTACAACACAGAAGCCTTGCTTTATATACAAACCATAAGTAAGGCTGAAATTTGATACATGGATCAAGTTCTTAGGAGGGAGAGAGTTCATATAGGACAAAGGTGCTCCTGATATACTATGCTGTACTCCAATCTTTATGGCTTTATATATCAAATAGAAATAGGGTCCAGGCTTACAACAAGGGACAAATACAGTTCCCTAAGTCTTAGGGTTCCTCCACCCTGCCACAATAAGCATTGGGGTTAGAGACATGTATTGGCATGTTTCACTTGACCCAACACAAAACCAGTGACTACCAACTATAGTGTTAGAAAGATCTTGTTAATTATGTTAATTATATTTGATAATTATGTTGCAATGCCTTATTATGCTCCAATATTACTTTTTAGATGCCTTGGAAGTATGCTTAACAAGCAGACTACAGATGACAGTAATAGAAACAAGTAATCATGTTCTGTCCCAACTGAAGCTTATGAACACTTGTCAATGACAATTCAGCATGAAACAGATTGTGGCAGTTATTTATGAAAGCAACAATGAATTAAATCCCTTGAGACAACCAATGGAAATGCTTTGAACCTGGACTTGCATCGTTATTACATTCAAATATAATAAGCCTTTAGAGATTACCATAAAGCAACGACACCTGACTTGTGGTTAAAAGTGTGGAAAATGACCAAAATGGTTAAAAGGCATTCATGGTTTGCATACCAATATGCACCTAATAGGTGAAATATGGAGTCTAATTATCCAACCAATATGAAGATTCAGTTTTAGACAAATATGGATAGGATTAGTGGAGCTATTATTACATGTTACTGTGAGAAATCTGTTTTTACTCAGTGTACATTGTAGATGTTTAGTGTTCTGTAATGTGTTATGATATTTTACAAAATTATTTTAAAAGAATAGAGAATGCTATTTCATCAAATATGGGTTCACTTACTCTGATCATCAGTACTGCTTTTCTGATGTCACGAATTCCATCATATACCAATCGTGAGGCATCAATAAATTCATTTTCATCCACTGGCTGAGCAGGGTCAGAACTCAGTGCTTCTACAGCAGCTTCTACTTGTTCAGTAAAACGTGGCATTACTGAAGAACATACAGGAAAAACAATTTAGAACCAAAATACAAAAGAAAAGAATTTTGCATTGACACTATATTGAAAAGTAGCTTTCATTTTTAGCTACACTGGTTTTATATTATTGTCCTCATTTGAAAGTTATGCCTAAATTGGTTTATTTCATTTCCCAGAATAAACTGAATACATATGCTCAACATCTATGGAGTAAGGATGGGAAACCTCTGGCCTGCAAGCTGAATACTGCCCACCAGGTCTCCCTGTCTTGGACTTTAAAGACAGATAGATTTTAAGATGGATTTAAAAGAGATTTATGAAAAGGACATGCTCAGCCTGCAGAAAGTGGAAAGGGATGTAAGAATAGCTATTCAACTGCTCTTCCACCTTGATGAATGTTCCTCCAGTCAGTGCCTTCATTTCTTTCTCCCTACCCTTCCCACTCCTAGTTGAAGAAGGTGAGCAGAACAAAGGAGGCTCCCTGAATGAGGTGCAGCACCTTGAAAAAAGTGTCTGAATGATGCGTGTCTGGAGGCACTAGTAGGATTACTTCTTGTTGTCATCTAACCCCTGATTCCTCAACCTTGCCCTAAAGGTTGCAAGCATAGCTGGATTAATGTTGGCTTTGTATATCCTTTTTTTTGGCATGCACATCAGAAGGTTTCTGCTAGGAGGTATTATGGCTTATACATAGAGTATGTTACTCAGACTACACCAGGTGTTAAAAGTACGTAGTGCAAGAAGATTGTAAGCATGCCAATGCAACAGATGCAGAATTAGTTTAACAGAGTATGGAATATGGGCCTCAGGGGAAATCTAACACCTTAAAGACACAAGGAATGAAGGGCACAATGAAATCAGTGGTTTCAAAATTAAGGTCAAATTTCTAATTATTAAAGATAACAGTTTACAATCCATGCATTTTAAATTATGATTAGGGCAGTTTTTAAATGATCGCATTAAATGTCAATCACAGATATGAGTAAGAAAGATTAAAACTAGGCCTTGGTATTGGGCAAAACGTGCTAACCAAAGCACCAAGAAAATATTTTATCAACATAGCAATCAGAATTAGAATTTGCATCAGACAATCAGAATAACTAGAGCTTGTGTGGTGTAGTGAGAGCTAGTGTGGTCAGTGGCTTGAGTATTGGATTATGACGGTGGAGGCCAAGTCACAGTCTATGAGCCTCAGGGGAAGATAAAGGCAAAAAACTCTCTGAATCAATCTTGCCAAGAAAACCCCTTGGCAGATTAGCCTTGGGGTCATCATAAATTAGAAATGACTTGAAGGGTCCCCATAAATTGGAAACGACTTGAAGGCCCAAGATCAGCTGAATTTAGCGAAGAGGGCACATATTCATGGCTTAGTCCAAGAATCTTCCACTCCTCACTTGACAGCAACACTTTTTTGGGGGGTGGGGGGAGAATCAAGTTCTGTACTGAGACAGAGGAAGCAGTGGCCCTATTCTCTCCCTTGCTTATGCATGTATTTTTCAGGGTAAATACAGTGCTACCTCGGGTTACGAAATTAATTCGTTCCGCCGTTCCGTTCGTAACCCGATAATTTCGCAACCCGAAAAGGCTTTCCGTTAGTGCTGGAAAGCCGCTAGCTGCGCTTTGCGTTTGAATTTCGCGCCGAAATAAATTTCGTAACCCGAAAAAAATATCGTAACCCGGAACAGTTTTTTCCAATCTAACTTTTTCGTATCCCGGAAATTTCGTAACGCGATCATTTCGTATCCCGGGGCACCACTGTACTGTACAGTCACACCAGAATCAGTACTGCCTGCAGCACTGAGTAGGGGATTTAGTATGAATGTTTGAAGGTTAAATATTTCACTTGTAGAAATGAAAATCCCTTTAGTAGCAAGGTTTTATGTTCCTTATAAATGCTTGAATTAAATACTGTAGTGATTACAATATAATATAAACAAACAACCTATATGAAAAAGAGAAAAGATGCATCTAAGTTCATTTAAGAGTAAGTCCATCATTAACACAAAACAGTGTATATTTTTAGTGCTCTAGGAATATAACAGTCCTGACATGAACAAAATATTTATGTGAACAAGAGTAGCAGATTTTACAATTTGCAAATTTAGCTAATTAGCTAATTTACAATTTAATTTGCTAATTTATCATAATACTTTTAATTAAAAGAAGCTACCATTATGGAAGCCTGCAGAAACCAGGAGTTGGCAACTTCAGTGATTTCGGGGGCCAATGTTTTGCCCCTGGGAAACTTTGAGGACTGTACAGACTGCCAGCACAGTTTAGTGGTTTGAGTGTAGGACTATGACTCTAGATCAGAGCTCAATTCCCTGCTCCACCATGGAAACTCAATGGATGAACTCAGGCAAGTCATACACTCTTACCCAGATACTTTCTGTGATACTCTCACCTTAGAGTACCATATGTCAGAAACAACTTGAAGGCACACAACAAGAACACAAAACAGAAACAGTCAGATGTCCATTTTTGGTTAGGAAACACCAAGAGTTTTGATGTTATTGTAGACTACTCCCCAAAACATATTTAAGAGGTGAACTACTGGATTCCAGAAGAAGCAATTCATCTTTTTTATTGGCCAGAAAAAAGGTCAGTCTAGGGAGTTTGTAGAAAGCTCAGCCCTAACATAAACTAAGCAGTGAAGCAGGTGAACCAGACTCATTCCAAGGCCAGACACATCCATGCAACTTTACTTAGTGCCTTCAACATCTTAGTGCCTTCCAAAATTGCAGGAGCAGGTGTCTGCTTGTGCAGCAGACTCTTTCTTGTCCTCTCCATCCCTTTTCAACTTCCAAGTCTGCTTTATAGTTCCCCAACTATTCAGAGCAGATTTTGGAAAGCTGCACTTGGACAAGCAATCTGTTCCTTTGGCAGATCCAATTCTCTCAATGGACACAAGCAGATTTCTTCAAATGTCCTGTGCAAAGATAGTATTAAACCTGTTCAGTACCCAAATCAAATGCCTGCTGAAACAGTTTGCCTCACCTGTGTTTGACAGCAGCTTTGTTGCTTCCAAAACCTTTTCTGTGTATACCCCAGGTTCATAATTATCCATCTCAGACGTGACTACATGAATTACTCTTGCTGCACGACCACGAATTGCACCAGCAGTGCGATCTAAACCATCAACATCTTTTTCTTGGAGAGCAATGACACATTTGTTTACATCTTCTAAAATATGATTCTCTGGTGGTAAAAAAA
>NC_056522.1:159297754-159298186 GCF_019175285.1 Sceloporus undulatus | reverse complement strand
AATCCAGTTTTGAGACTGTTTTCAGTGCTCTGGCTCAATGCTAGGGAATTCTGGGAACTGTAGTTTTGTGAGACATTTAGCCTTCTCTGTCAGAGAGCTCTGGGACCATAATAAACTACAGTTCCCAGGATTCCCTAGCACTGAGCCAGGGCAATTAAAGTGGTCTTCAACTGGATTGTTTCTGCAGTGTTTTGGAACTTAGTTAATCTTAACCTTTATCCATCAGTTAGCAAAACTATATTCTTATCTTGCTTTTCCAATGACGACAGAAAAAGAGGAAGAGGAAGGAAGAGGAGGAGGAGGTGCAGCAGTGTTTTGGAACTTAGTTAATCTTAACCTTTATCCATCAGTTAGCAAAACTATATTCTTATCTTGCTTTTCCAATGACGACAGAAAAAGAGGAAGAGGAAGGAAGAGGAGGAGGAGGTGCAG
>NC_056522.1:159285554-159297744 GCF_019175285.1 Sceloporus undulatus | reverse complement strand
GAGGAAAGAAGAATGAAAGCAGAGCTAGCCAAGGGGAAAGAGGAAGAGGAAAGATGAAGAGGAGTAGGGACGAAGGAAAAACAGCCGTAGCAGCAGTCAGAGGAGAAAAAAAAGGAGGAGGAAGAGGAAGGAAGAGGGGGAGGAAGGAAACATGGGGGAAAGAGAAGAAAAAAAGGGCATCCGTAACTGCGTGTCGGCACGAACAGAAGGAAGAGTCGGAGGAGGAGGCAGTCCCCCACCATGGTGAGAAGGTCTTCGGGAGCCGGTGGTGTGTGTGCAAAATCCTATTATTTTTAATGGTGGTATGGCCGCACCACCATTGAGTACTATGCGACTTGAGCCCCAGCAGATTTTGCTATCTGTGGGGTGGTGGTGGTTCTGGAATGGATCCCCTGTGGAAACTGAAGGCCCATTGTATAAACCAAAATGAAGATAAGGAGCTGTAATTCTAAAGATGTAACAGCTATGCCAGCATATCACTGACAGGTTAAATAAAGCAAGAAAACAAAGCCTTTCACAGAATTCTCAAAGACAACATCAGTGTATGACAAAAAATAAAGTTCAATATGAAAGAAGTCTTAGTAAAACCGATCCCATTACCTGATACTGCCAAGAAATCATCAATTGAAGTGATGTCATCCACAGCATCTGTCAGTACACGCACTTGCTTTTCCCATTGTTCTTTAAACATATCCATGTTTTCTTGAGCTAGCTTGCTTTGTGGTTTGGCAGCCAAAGCCAATGCTGCATTAATTACCTGTAATGCAAAGCAAAATTCATACCCTATTTGTGAATTTACCCATTCTGAAGTATCAGCTACTTTTAATGCACTATATTCTATTAGACTAACTAGCCACTTAATTGGTAATCCCACTCTGGGGTGGAGTGTAACAGGGTCTAACACAGTGCAATTTGGCTAAAAAGCTTGACAGAGTTAGCTCAAGGCAAGATTAAAACTGCAACTGTGAAAGTACAGTCCTCCCTCTGTTCTCACGGTTTTTGAACTCGCATCCCCTGCATATGTGTGAGAGACGAACAGAGGGAGAATGAATGGAGTGCACATCTATATTCAAGCCAATGGAGCTTGAATATACACGAAACTCCATTTTTGCGAGGGGATCCGTAACGGATTCCCCACGAAAAAAGAGGGACAACTGTATATCATGATTTGTTTATTAAATTTATATCCCATGTTTCACCTAATGGTTTTCAAGCTGGCCAAAAATAAATCAAAATGCAACAATAGTTTTTTTTAAAAAAGCCTTTAAGAAAATGTGATAGAACAAATAAATCCAATAAAAAGGCTGTTCACAACTAATAACAACATATTTGCAGATCTGCGTAAAAGACACAAGCCAGCTTGGACAAGCTTAGTCTGTCTTCCCTTGATAGCCTGATACGTCTCTTAAGGTTCTGCCAAATGTGCTCCAGAGGTTGGCCAAGCTTCTTCCAGGGATTTGAAAACTTCGGTCTTGCTCATATGAATAGCTAAAATTTCAAAGGCAGACAATACCATGTACAACACATGAAATGAGTGAATTCATGTCATAGATGTTGGAGACAATAATTCTAGGAATGGGCATGTTTGATGCTCTAGTCTTAACTGCAAAAGTATCTTTGAGCATTGTTGTAACTTAAGCACTGTTCTGTTAAAAATTGAGCAAATCCAGGGATGAATCCATGAATATATTAAAACACTGAACTTGACAGGTTGAAATCTATTCCCTCATCTGCTTTTCAGCTGACCAGGAGAAATACTGTTGTAAGTTTCAATGTGTTCATCAATCACCATCAAAGTAAGAACTTTTAACAGCTTTCTTGGATTTAAATAGAAAGGAAAATAATGGAGTATTAGCAGTGTATTATTTAAACTGAATCCCAAAACCTCAGATGACCCTTCTGACACATACATGCTGGCTCTGCTGGCTAGTGCTATCAGGAGTTGCAGTCTAACAACATTTGGAAAGTCACACACTCCTCATCCCTATACTAAAGAGTCAAGACAGAAGTTTTTAAAAACTGTATGAAGCATTTATTCCTGACAAATCTCTCCAGAACATTATGAATTGTTAATAGCTTTAAGCTTGTTATACTTTTATAAGCAAGACTGAAATTCAATGTTTGCATGTGGCTTTTAATGAAAACATGGTCGTCTTGTATATTTTCTTATTAAGAAACGACTGACAGAAGTGATGTGTAACGGATATCTGACAACAATAACCTCTTTAGTATTAACAACTAATACAGCCACTAAGTGTGCCTCCACTTTATGTTATATCAAAACATCAAAATTATCTCCATAAACCATCTAGAAAACCTGACATCACTGATCTCAACAGGGAAAATAGTACTGTATGGATTAAAAGAAGTTATATATGTTCTCCACATTTCACATAAAATGTAATACAGACTGTATGCATCAAACATATAATTTACCTGAGGACAAAGCGCTTCAAGCTGGCTTGCTGACATGTGCACTAATTTAACACCCTCTTCATTATTAGAGATAGAACAGGCCAAATTGGCAACCTGTACACAGAAATGAAAGGTATTTTAGGAAGCTACACTTGTTTGTATGAAACTGCTTCTGGAATCAAAGCTGCCTTCTTCAGTTTTCTATGTCCAATCACTTTTACAGTTTTACAATTACAGTTCACATACTTTTTATAATTAGTGATAACAACTGCCAAGGCAATTTATTACAAAGGAATAACATTTAGAGTTAGGAACATACTAAAAGCTTGTATTTATAGTAACCAATGGCAACCGCTAATGCTCAGGAGCTCAAGTTATTTTCTTAGACATGTATTAGTTTGGACTAATATACTAAGTAAAAATAACTTAGAAGAAAAATGATTACCCTCTTAAAAAACAATGTTATTTTTTTATTCAGCATCATTATATTATGGGCCCATTCAAGTAGCTAGTGAAAGTAGTATATACATTTAGCAGGCTCACAGATTATCGAAAGTTGCATTCAGAGTTCTAGCACAAAGTTTCATGTAATATTTGACTTCTTAAAAAATAATCTTATGTATGAATTTCCTCTACTCATGTGCAAACACTTTATTTACATTCCAGTTTTCTACAGAATATATTGTTGCCAACTGGTGCCGAAGACGTTGACAACAGGCTCTTGTCTAGAGACAAGTCACTCTACAGTATTTGCTTTCTGGGAGAGTAATGAAAGGTCACACAAAGGGATGTTATTTTTAAGTGAAAACATTCTATATTTTGGAACTTGTTCTCTGAAGAGGGATTCTAAAATGTTTTATAGTTATTAGCTGACAGGTGAGTGACAGCTTGTTATTTAAAGCCTACATTTGTGCAGAGAAATATGTAAAACTAGTAGAAAAAGACAAGAACACTGTGTTCTATCCCTCTAGAAGTAGCAGAAAAATTGCCTCCTTTTAGCAGCACTCTTTCAAAAGAAGTCAAAATTCTGGTCAGTACATACCATTTTGTTTTTACAAGCATAACGTATTGAATGTTTCTCCCAATGGAAACACAGATAACTAGCTCAGTTACCTAAGCTGTTAATAAATATACAGTACGTGTCAACTGAAACTCTATTAGCTTAAGAGTCTGAAAGTCAGGATGCCTCATCTTACACTTGTGGATGGTGAGAAGGTCTGAATGAAATTTCCTTGCCTGGATTAAAAAAATATACTCTTCTCAAGAGGCTAATGTTTTAATTAACGGAGAAAAAACAGAAACATTTGTCATAAATAAAGGGGTGAGACAAGGATGTCCCCTTTCCCCACTACTATTTATAATAGCGTTAGAGATACTGTTAAATATGATTAGAAAAGAAAAACTAATTGAAGGAGTTAAAGTGCGTAATGAAATGTTTAAATTAAGGGCCTATGCTGACGATCTAGTCTTAACAATTGCAGAGCCAAATGAAAGTGTAGAAATTTTGATGCGAATTCTTAGACACTATGGAAAAGTTACAGGATACAAAATCAATAATTCCAAAACAACATTGATGTCCATGAATTTAACAAAGAAAGAAGAAGAAGAGATGAGGGTGAAAACAGGATTTCAAATTTAAAAGGTGGTGAAATATTTGGGTATCACACTAACAACTAACAGTAAAGACCTATTCCATAATAATTATGACAAGATTTGGAAAGAGGTTAAAAGGGATTTGGAGAAACTGAATAAACTAAATCTTGGGTTGGCAAAATAGCGACGATAAAGATGGTCCTACCACCGAAAATGTTTTTTTTCTTTCAGAACCTTCCAATAATCTTAAACAATGCCCCATTTAACAGGTGGAATAAGGATATGATGGAATTCGTGTGGCAAAAGAAAAAAGCAAGAATACAAATCAAAAATATGCAAGATAAAACAGAAAAAGGGGGGCTGGTCCTGCCAAACTTAAAATGGTATTTCGAAGCTTGTGCATTAGATTGGCTATATGATTGGTTCAAATCAGAAAATAAAAGATTATTAACATTAGAGAGTTATGAGTTAAGTTATGGGATTCACGCATATTTTTTTTACGGAAAACTAAAATTAAACAGAAATTTTAACAACCATACAGTACGCAAATCACTATTTAGAATCTGGACAAACAAAAATGGAAATGGTGTAATAAAATTCCACTTTGGGCATCACCAGCAGAGGCGTTGATTAGAAGAGAAGAATATGGAAACAATAATTGGATTAGATACTCTGATATTATAAAAAAGATACAGGATAAAAATATAATGAAGACACAAGAGGAGTTAATAAAAGAAGGGATAAAATGTAACTGTATTTGCTTGTTGTGGTAAATATAGAAAGGATAGAACGCTTAGACACTAGACAGATATATCCATAATACAACCAGTACAAGATACGATTTGGTAATAAATGACACTCTGTTGATAATGGTGAAAGATCGTTATAAGAGAAAGTAATAATTTATAAAATTAACTCGTTCACAGCCACAGATTAGGAAGTAGAATTTATTTTTGTCAGTTATTATTATGACATACACGTGTAAATATTGATGGCTCATTGTAAATTTTTAATTTTGTTTAATAAAATAATAAAACAAAAATGGATATGGTCCTGTGCTACATGCCACAAAATGTTGGGGGCACTTCTACTGTGGAAAGTTATCACTCATACAATATATAGTGCTGCAACCGCCACAGCTTTAGCCACAAATGCACTTAGACATTTGTAGAGCTGCAACAACTTCTCCTTCTACTTTGTGCACCACTACCAATTAGATGTCATTGAATTGGCAAAGGCCTCATTTGGAAGACGTATACTCAGTCTGTGCAGTCAACTTAATGTGCCTCAGTTCAGCCACTCAGAGAGCCTGTATATCCCATGGCAGGATGTTTCCCCCTCCACCACTAGAAAAAGGAACACTGATCTTACCTGTGAAATGTTTCTTTTCAGCAGTGGAGGCAGAAACATCCTCACCAACCAGAATTGAGGGAAGAATTTACCCACAGGGATGGGGAGGGATTAACATTTCTTTAACTTTTAGCTACATTGTTAGTTGGGGATAACAGTTTTCTCTGTAATTTACTGTTTCTGCAGGAAACGGTATGTTAGCTATTCTTTTCTTGTTAGCTGTAACACAGGCTGAGAGCTATATATTTAAAACAGGAATTCTCCATTTGGAAGTTTTGACTGGAAGTTTTCAAATGGCAGGTTTTCTGGAAGTGACATACATGGCTTTAGATGATAACTTAGCTAATCCAAAAGGAATGAATACCTCAGACACTGGAAATAGTTCTTGTAGTACAGACAGAGCAAATTAATTTTTAATGTAGTTTCCAAAGAATGCACTTTTTTGTCAAGTTGGTAACCTATCTCCAAGAATCTGCCCATTACATCTAAGTGGCATGGATGACCTCAGGCTGACTAGTGGTGCTGCTAGCATTTGGATGAACAAGTTTCTATCTACCCCCAAGTGACAATCCTGCCAAATATAATAGTAACAAATGCATACAATACTCTCCCTACAACACTTTGCCAGAATTTGAGCTAATATGCTGGTGACAGAAATGTAAGAGCTGGTTACCCTTCTAGAAGGCTGCCCATTCTAAATGTAGATCAAGTCTTTAAATTTTGCTTTGAAATTAATTACAAATGACACTGGAGTGAGAAATTAGGTTGATGTCTCAAGTGAAGCATTTCTGATTCTATAAGGGGTTTACTTGTGGAAAGCAAGTATAAGGTGGTCTCAATTATCTGACCAAACAAATAATGACCTATATCTTATTTTGATTCAAGTTCCTGTCTTCAATTTCCTGATTTCTGCTTAAGCTATTTTTCTTGCACTGGAAACCCAAAAATCAACTGCTGAAGTATGCAATAAGAGCTTATCATTATCCCCAACTGTTCATGTTGATGTATGCAAAAAGTAGTCCTATGTAAAATGCTTCAGACGTCAAACCACTTAGGGGAGAAACAGACTGCCCCTTCTAAGATGGATTGGGTCTGCGGCAACCACATGCTGCAGCCCAATCCGCCTTCAACCCAAATGAAAAAGGGGAGGCAATGAGTCACTCCTTTTGGGTCAGCAAAAAGCCGGCTTTGCCACCTGCACCGCAGCTAGAAGTCGGCTTCATGTCGTTCCAGCAGTGTGTAAATGTTGCTGTGCTTCTAGAGTGCCCGGAGCTGGCCCACGTCCGGGCAGCCAGGTGGCCTGAAGCCGGCTTCCAGGCGGCTTCAGAGCATGTGGTGGATAAACAGCACACTCCGAAGCTGCCCGGATGGCAGCGTGAAAGGGTCGTCTGTTTTGGCCCTTACTTGCTGATTAATAAAGGATAAACTATTTAGTTAATGTCAAGATTATAAAGCATTAATGATTGGATTAAGTGTGAGAAATTGCAGCTATTTAAATGTTTTAGACTAATTACTGGTTATAACTAATTATCTTGTAATTAAATTTAAAATTCCTAAACATTTGAAACAAAAATAAGTAACATAAAAATGTGTGCTCTTAAATTCAAAGTCCAGCTGAGAGCCTTAAATAGTTTTGAACTGATTGCCTACTATGTTTGATGTGAATCAGTATTTATACAGGTATTTGTAACAGAGTTAATTCCCTAAAAGTTTCGCTCGGCAATTACAGAATGTTGTAAAGTGTGTACTAATTTCAGATTGCTTTATGATGGAATTTTATAGTGCTTCTATCATTCATTTATACTCTTGACATCCCAATCATACGTATTAATGATCTGTATTGAAAAGCATTGTGAAAGTTAATGTTGGATGATACGAATTCTGTCTGTAGTGATTGATTGGTGATAGTTCATTTACAAATATGAGTCATCATTTGATACTATGGTGAGTGATAAACATCCATGTGATAAGCTATCTTTAGAACAATGGTTCTCAACCTTTTCTATGCCCCACACCCCTAGGAAATTATTGATTAGTGTTTGTACTTCCTACAAAAGTAGTATCACATTTGAAGAAGAAGAAGGAACCTAAATTCTAGTTTTTGAACCACAAGTTGAACCACATACAATATTGCAGGTGAACAAACTGAACTTTAAAAAGCTTTTAACTCAGTGTATAAAATACAAATTTAAATTGAGCAATTAGATTCTAATTTATTCAGAAAAAATTGAGTGATGGCTCGTGACTTGTCAGTCAAGGACACAAGCCACTCTTTGTCATATCCCCTGAAACTCCATCTTTCACCCCCTGAGGGTGCCGGGTGTTGTAAAATATGACAAATGTTTATCCTTAAAATTATAGTCATGTTTTCCAAACTTTTTTTATAACTGTTCAGGAAGAAACAAAAATAAAAAACACTCTAAATTTTGCAGCTATAAGCTTCGATACATAAGCTTGCAGATATTATTTTTCTTAAGTCAAGCAATGTTATAAAACTATCAAAATGATTTTAAAAGGTTAAACACTAAAGAACTGCACTTCCAAGTCTCCTTAGAGGCAGATGGCAAGAAACTGTGCTCCAGACAGTGGAACAGACTGCCTAAGCAATATGTACTTCTAGATAAAGAAAACAGTACAATCGCTGTGTAAAAATATATATTATTTTGGAAAAGACTATGGTGTGGCAAAAGGCAAAGTATATTCATATACCCTAAACATTTACCACAACACTTCCCTTGTCACCTGTGGCAAATTAGCTTCTCTATTCTAGAAAATATTCAGTCTGTTCAATACAACAATAAAACTTTTAATGCAATGCATAGCTATCTTGTCAAAAGATAAGATAATATCGACCTTTAATCATACTACCTCAATCAGTTTGTTAGCATGTTCACGGAAGACCTGGGCATACTCTTTAACTTCTTTCTCATTTCCATTCTTGGCAGCTTCAATCAAAACTAGAAGTGGCACATTTGTTTCCAGAAAGGAATCTGAAACATGGTCCATAACAGCTTTTCGAAGCTAAGGATAGAGATCAAACCTGTGTTAGCCTTTTATCAAAATAAATGGTTATTTTCACTTTTACAACTTACTCTGCCAGTGATTCTTCTATTAAATCCACAGCTTTTCACACTCAATTCTAATTGACATTGCTGCTTAGAGCATTTCTAAAGCTCTCTCTCTCTCTCAAATTGACACCATCTATGTATGTCTCAATGACCCAGCTTCAAAATATTATTATTAATATGAAATAACTGTAACAAAGCAGGGCTGGAAGGAAAACAACATTTAACCCACCCCTGTTTTTGGGTGGGGGTGGGGTTAAACCAGGTTTGTTGTTGTTTTTTTTTTTTTTGCATTAATGTTTCAATGAAAAAAAATGAATCCTATTTATTATATTAAATACTGTAAAACATTATGTATTAGAAAGCTTATCAACCATGTTTTAATGTTTTCTAACATTAACAATCAGAAGTTATTTGGCTTTGATATGATTTACATCTTTAAATAAAATACCATTTTAAGCTGTTTATTATTCCTATTAAACCTGAATATATGTAGACTATATATAATAAAGCATACCAAGTACTCTCTGAGCTGTTTTGGTTGAACTTATATTAATTTAAGGATGTGTTTCTGAATGAGATTTCTTGTACTATAAAATAAAGTGATTAAAAAGAAGTAACTGGTAATGGATACTGGTCAAACAATGAACAACTGCCAATGTTAAAAGTTAAAATGTTTGAATTCAATTATTCACTGTTGTATCAGTAAGAGGGTTGGAAAATAGTAATAATAGCCAGACTAAAAATTATTAATAATCATTTAACAAACAAAAAAAGTATTTTTTTAAAAGTCATTTGGTTTAAACCAACTTAGTTTAAACTAGCCAACTCTGTTCCAAAGTAATTGGGAAATTATACTTACCTGACATCTGGAAACAGTACTTGCTTACAAAGAGACTTCAGACCAAACATTAAATTCTTCTGGTTACTTATTATTACTTAAAACACGTTATACTAACTATCCTGCTCAATTTCGTCTACACTGATAACATAATCCTACATGTCTTGATGTTATACCTATACAATCATATTTTTAACATTTTCTTTGTAATTAATAATAATGTTCTTTAATAATAATCACAGATCTTACAATAGCTTATGTTTTACTGCATCTATCCATCATCAGGGATGACCACTTGAGGGCTCTCAAGTAGCTGGATCTATAACCTACAAATCTATCTTGCCTGACCCTCAACTATCCTATCCACTTTTCATAGAAAGCTCTACCAAATTTCATTCAGCAGCGAAGCAAATTAGTTTTAAAAATCATGAGGCACATTTCATACATCTATAATTTGACTAGCCCCCACAGAATTTTTTTTGTACTACGGTTGCTAGGCGGAGCTGACTTATAAAAAACTATGTTAGACAGTACAGAAATTGAGTACTCCTGCTCTTTTTAATAAGATCAGAATCTAAACTAATTTGACCTAAGCTGAACTAACCTAGAGTCGAGTGTAATCTTTAAAATGACACAAACGTTTCTGCATCTTGGACATCCTGAATTTGCAGTATGACCAGGGGAGATAGATTATCCTCACTAATGGCTCTATGATGTTCTCTCTGTACAGCAATAAACTATTCTTCTATGCAGTGGCTTGATCAGGGTGGTGGTTGGTGCTGTGGGGGTGGAGATGAAGACAACGAAGTCCCTCAAAGCTTCATCTCAACTAAGCTTAAACACAACTGTATCTTAGAGCCTTCTGTGAAGATACTGCCAACTTGTACCCTCAAGGCCAATTTGCTCACATGTAGTCTTCCATTACAATTGACAGGGCCACAGAGACTTCTACAATTAAGATCACATTAGAAATTAATTGTTATTTATGCTGAAATATTTTATCCATATTTAATGTCATACCTGTCTACGCAAATCCCTTGTCTTTTTTGTCATCTTGTCTATTGCCAAGTTTAGAGCATCACTTCTTTCTTTGCGTCCAGCCTAGAAAAACAAAACAAAACAAAATTAAATTAATACAATGCAACAACTGCAATGGCTCTGATTCAAGCCTGTGTACACTAGAAGTTTCCATTTATTTAAGTGTTGAAGGCAAGAACTCAGTTGTCTGTAAGTACTGCGTTCATGCACAACCAAGAATTCCTTATGTATCTTGTTTTTAAGTTTGTAGTACACACAAGAATTCTGCAATCATTTGCATCAAGCAGGGCCAGCATCTTGTGCTTCTATGGTCCAAAACACACTGCAGAAATAATCCAGTTTGAGACTGTTTTAATTGCCCTAGCTCACTGCGAGGGAATCCTGGAATTGTAGTTTATCATGGCACCAGAGGTCTCTGACAGAGAAGGCTAAATGTCTCACAAAACCACAGTCCCCAGAATTCTCTAGCATTGAGCCAGGGAAGTTAAACAAGTCTCAAACTGGATGATTTCTTCATTATGTTTTGGACCTATGATAAGCAAGATAAATTGGGCCTCAATACTTGCTTATTCTGAAAAGCTATTAATACAAAAAGACTGATGATGCCTACATCCAGATTTTGGGCCAATGAGCTAAGCTCAGTGTAATGTGCTCTCTTTTACTAGTGTGCCCTGGAGGATTTGTTTGGTGTAAGTAGCAACAGAAGGCAGGAGCAGTACTTTTAACTAGTCAGATAGCTGCATTTAGTTCTTTTTAAAGATTTTCTACAATACTATGAAATGCTGCTAGACTATTCTAAGGGAAACTAAAGTGTGGCTAGACTTAGCTCAGCACATAAAGTCAGATGTTTTGTTGTAATTTTTTAAAAAATTAGAAAGCACTTGAAAGACACTAGTCCTGGCAGAATGCTGGGAGATTCTGATATCTATCCACAACTGAACCTGATGGCCCTGCCAAAACTAGTTACAGTCTGCCCTCCACATTGACAGGTTTTACATTGGTGGATATAATTATTCAGAGATTATTTGCTGTCTTTTCAATTGTTGCCCTGTGCCATTTTTAACAGGGACTGCAAGCCTTGAAAGAGACTGTGAATGAAGCTTGTAAATTCTTATTAAAAAGGGGCAGGATAGCAGTGAGGAGGTGGTAAGCCCTGTCAGCCACTTGCTTCTGCCTTACAAAGAATCTCTGCTTCTGCAGAGGCATTCATTGCAGGTTGAATTTGCAGGTTGTAGTATTTGTGTGTGTTAAATATGGGGGTGGCTAGAGTTATTTGTGCCCCCCCCCCCATTTCTGCAAGGGTCCTCTGCCCCTAACCCCAGTGAATGTGGAGGGCTGACTTGTGCACTTATCCTGTTGTAAAAGAACTTAAATCTAGCTCAAAGTACGGTTAATCAAGATTAAATGGTGAAGCACAGCTAAAAAAGCTAAAGTGATATGGTCTTTTACAAATAACTTAAGAATGAAGCAGTAAAGCTTAGGTAAACAAAGCTGAAGAATTAATTGTAGATGTAGTTGTAATACATATTTAGGATTGTAGACATCTTGTAGATTTCAAAGGCTATATAAAATGAAGGCTTAAGTAAGCATAAATTAAAGGTAAGACTCTTGATCACCAGTTCAATATCACCTACAGTAACAGATATACCTGAGGTATGGACTCTAGTGATGATCAAGCAAGCTTGCTTGATCTAATAATCAATCCTTTGATTGCACCTCTTCTGTACTCTTCCAACTAACAAGCCAACTCCATATCAGGATGGAGCAAAATAGCAGCAAAGGTAGTAGCAGCATCCTTGATGTCAAGACATTTACAGTTAATCTTCACAATATCAGTATTATACTATCAGCAGCCCAAGGAGTTGCCAAGGAAAAAGCACTGTGCCCA
>NC_056522.1:159263875-159285544 GCF_019175285.1 Sceloporus undulatus | reverse complement strand
CAGCTCTTACTACCAGATCAGTGGAGATGGGATCTGTAATGCAACAAAATAGAAGGCCTGTTGTTATCTCCTCATGAAAAGAGATGATGGGAGTGTTACTACATAAAACCCTGTGCCAGGCACATGTGGATGTGAAAGACATGGAAAACTGATAGAATGAACTACTCAGGAAGAATCCTAGGTACTGGTAGAATGCCAAGGTGGCAGTGTTGTACTACAAAAAAAATATCTGTTGAATAAGTAACAAAACAAGTGGACTGTACTTATGTTCAGAAATAAGAAATAGCTAAGATATGTTTTAGTAGTAAGTGCTATTGCCTTTATTGTTTATTGTTTCTAAAGCTAGCATGGGCACGTAGGAAACTCTCTTGTTATACCATTTGATAAAACAATCTTGCTAAAACAAGTCAGCCTTTGGGAACTTGAAAATTCTGCCCATACCTCAAAGTCTTGCCTTAATGGCCACTTAACCCTCCACTTTGGTCCAGAGTACTAAGGCTCTGCTCCCACCCAAGAATAGTTTTGTGTATGCCTAGGAATCTAGAAAAAGACCCATGCTTGATTTTTAATGTCGCTGTCTTGTCTACAATAAAGCAATTTGTGAGATTACAATATTGGCAAAATCTGAAGATGCTGTAACAGAATCGTGGGCACCACTGATGAAAGTGCTGTGCTGCAACATATGGTGTATGTATCTGGGTCAATCAGGAGAAAATGAGTACATCCCCAAACCAGCTATTCAAAGATAGAAAAGACAAGACCTACAAGGCTACAAAACTAGCTCCAGTTTCCGTATTTATTACTGTATCTGATTTGTATTCCACCTTTCCCTTTATGTAGGATCCAAGGTGGCCTACAGCATTTAAAAAACAAGATACAATTATTTATACTAAGGTTAGAAATAAGTAACAGTACAATTAAAAACACAGATGATTAAAAAAACCACTCCCACCATAGACTCTCTTGTCACATACATTTTTAGCCAAAGTTCTGCCTGAATAAAAAGCCCTAAGCTTGCCAGCAAAAGAAAAGTATGTGTGTTGTTAACCATCCTGGATTCGATCTCGACCCATGGCGACCCTGTGGATGAGATCTCCAAGACTCTTTTGTCCCCCACAGCTCTGTTAGTTCCTACATACTCATACCTGTGACCACCTTAATAGAGTCCACCTATCTAGCATGCAACCTTCCTCTCTTTCTACTTCCCACCATCTTTCTTAGCATTGTTGTGCCTTCTCATGATGTGTCCAAAGTATGACACCTTCAGTTTTATCATTCTGACTTCCACCGAGATCTCTGGTTTGATTTGTTTCAGGACCATTTCTTTGCCTTTTTGGCTGTCCATGGAATCCTTAGCACTCTTCTCCAGCACCACATCTCAAATGAACTGATTTCCTTCCTATCTTTCCTTAACTGTCCAGCTCTCACATACATACATAGCAATAGGGAATAAAAATATTTTATGATTCTAACCTTTGTACTGAGTTGTATATCTTTGTATTTTAGGATCTTTTCTAGTTCTTTCATAGCTGCCGTCCCTGTTCTTAGCAATGTTTAATCCCAAGTATGAGAACTCTTTTAGTATTTCCATTTCTTTCTTGACTAGGTTGAATTTGTGTAGATTATCCGTGGTCATTATTTTTTTCTTTATGTTCAACAGTAAGCCCGTCTTTGCACTTTCTTCCTTGATCTTTCTTAGTAGCTGTTCCAGATCTGTGGAGTTTTCTGCTAGTATAATGGTGATGTCTGCCTATCTTAGATTATTGATATTTCTTCCTCCTGTTTTCACTCCTTCTTCTGTGTCTAAGCCTGCTTTTCTTACATGTTCCACATATAAGTTGAACAGGTAGGGTGATAAGATGCAGCTTTGTCTGACTCTTTTGCCAAACAGGAACCATTCTGTTTCTCCGTGTTCTGTTCTTACAGTAGCCTTTTGTCCCGAGTATAGATTCCTCATCATGACTACCAGATTTTGTGGCACTCCCATGTCTCTAAGGGCGTTCCATAGCCTTTCATGATCTATACAGCCAAAGGCACCTCTTTCTTTCCTGAACCCCACTTGGACCTCTGGGATTTCTCTTTCTATGTATGGTTGCATCTATGCTGGAGAATTTTGAGCATAATTTTCTCGTGTGAGAG
Source organism: Sceloporus undulatus (assembly GCF_019175285.1). Lineage (NCBI taxonomy): Eukaryota > Metazoa > Chordata > Lepidosauria > Squamata > Phrynosomatidae > Sceloporus > Sceloporus undulatus. The sequence continues at coordinate 159,283,405 of NC_056522.1, read as the reverse complement.
ATTAGTGCTATAGTCCTATAGTTTCTGCAGTCATTTGTGTCTGCTTTTTTGTGGATGCGGATGTACATTGATTCCAATCTGTTGGCCTTCGTTTTGTTTTTCATATCTGTTGACATATGTTGGTTAGCACCAGTGTTGTCTCTGTCAATGTGGATTGCAGCAATTCGATTGGAATATCATCTGTTCCTGGTGATTTGCTTCTTGCCATTTCTCTTATTGCAGCTGCCACCTTGCTTTTTCGACTTTGGGGTTCACCTTCATATGGTTCTTCATTCCTTGTGCCGTTTATCATCTTTTGGATAACCTTCTGTATTACATTCAACATCTTTTTATTCCTTCTTGATCTTGAATTATGTTATTTTTATTGTCACAGAGCACCCCGGTCTTTGGTTTGAAATTTCCTTTGATTTCTGGTATCTTGTGGAATATGCCTCCTGTTTGTCCCTTTTTGTTGTTGTCTTCTATTTCTCTGCACTGGTCATTGTAGTAGTTTTCTTTATCTTTTCGCACTAGCTGTTCTACTGTTGCATTCATGATTCTTAGTTTGTCCCTATCTCCCTTTTGTTTTGCTTCTCTTTTTTCCTTATTGCTTGTAGCATTTTATTTGTCATCCATGGTTTCTTCTCTTTCTTTCTATCTACTGAAAGTGTTTCTCTGCATTCTTCTTTTATTATGTCCCTGGCTTCAGACCATAGTTCTTCTGGTTCTCAGTTTGGTATGCTTACTCGCACAGATCTGTTCCTTGTATTGTCCATAAATTCTGTTGAGATATTATTTAGATCATATTTTGGCATGATGACTGTTTTTCTTCTTCTTGAGTTTTACTCTTATTTTTGATATGAGTAATTCGTGATCCATGCCATAGTTGGTTCCTGGTTTAGTCTTGGCCACTAGTATAGAACTTTGCCATTTTTATTTCCGATTATATAAAATATTTGGTTTTTGTGTTGGCTATCTGGTGATGTGCATGTGTATAGCCTTCTTTCTGGCTGTATGAAAAATGTGTTTGCAATAAATAGACTGTTAGCTTCACAAAAATCTATCAGACACTCACCTGCTTCATTTCTTTTGCCTAATCCAAATCTGCCTACTATTTTTTATTCTTCTTTGTTTCTATCTTTGGCATTACAGTTGCCTATGATCTGCTTGACATCCTACATTGGTATGTTGTACTCTTTCGTAACATCTTTCAGTTTCTTTCTGTTCTGCCTCTGTGGTTGGTGCATATACTTGAATTATGGTGATATTCATAGGGTTTCCATGGAGCCTTATGGGTATTATTTGGTCTGATTTTGCATTGTATGCTTTCACTGCTTTTGTCAAATCTTTTCTTATAACGAAAGCCACCCCGTTTCTTCATGTCTTTTCATTCCCTGAGTACACTATGTAGTTGCCTGATTGAAAGTGGCCTATTCCTGTCCATTTTAACTCTCTCACCCCCAGTACTGCTATGTTCATGCATTCCATTTCCATTTTTACTATAACTAACTTCCCTTAGCTCATGCTTCTCACATTCTACATCCTTACTTTATGTGTGGTGCTGCTTCAGATAGCATTTGTCTTTCTGGGTGTGTCTACTATTTGTCTTGTCACCTTGACTGTTCCTGCATTTATGATTTCCATTTATTTCTTCCTATCTCTGTTAGTGATCTGATCCTCCTGTGTCTCATTTGGGATGTCTCATCATAGTGTTTTCTAGACACTAGTTCTAACAAGTATTAGCTATGGTGTCACTGCTGTTCTCTCGCTTTAGTGACACCCATCACCACTGCTGCTGCCCATTAGCTGTTTGACACCCTATGTCACCCCTCTCATTGTTAACTGTTTCCCCTACCCATCATCCCATGCCTCCCTCTGTTTCCCTCATGCCCTCCTCCCTTAGTTCCCTGGCTGATTCTCAGCCTCTCTCCATTGTTCCTATGGGATCTGTCACAGCTGCTGCTTCTGTTCTGGGGAGGGGGGAGGAGGGAAGGTGGATTCTTGCCTTCCCTCCCAGCATCTCTTTCCATCTTGGCTTCTAATCAGGAGATGGGTGGAGGTGAACTCTTGCCTTCCCTCCCGGCTTCTCTCTTTCCAGCTCAGCTTCTGAGCTGGGGGTGATATATTTACAAGTCCTGCAGAATATCTTTTATCTTGTGAGCCACTTTGGGTCCTCTTTTGGAAGAAAGGCGGCATCAAATGAAATAAATAACTAAGATTTCACAGAAAGCGGGGTGTGGCTCAGACAAGGTCTGAGGGTGACACAGATTGAGGGAGATCTTCTGTGCACACTGAGTGCCTCGAACTTCCTGCAGGAGAAAATTTCAGTCTGGAAGCAACCACTGAAAAGGCTGTTTCACAAGTCCTCAGCAGCCATACCTGTGAAGGTGATGGGACCAAGAGAAAGCCTTCCCCTGAAAATCTTAAAAGTTGGGCAGGCTGCTATAGGGATATATGGCTTTTCAGAATGGACCCAAGCCATCTAAGCTTTAAAGATCATAACCGGCACTTTGAATTCTGCCTGGAAATAGACTGATAGCCAGTGAAGCTGTTTCAACAGGGGATTATATGTTACTTGTAACAAGCCCCAGTCAACAGTATGGCCACATCATTTTGGACCTGCTGAAGTTTCTGAGCAGTTTCCAAAGGGAGCCCCATGGTAATCCAACTGGCATGTAATCAAGGCTTATGTAACTATGGCCATATCATGTTTCAAGACTTTGCATACTACCACTTAACCAGAAACACAGGTTTGCAGCCACATTTAAAGATTGAATGACACAGCTCCTCCACAAAAGGGGAATTTTACAAGACAAAGGCATTTCAGAAGAAATAACTTTTTCTTTCCACGTATGACCTCTGCAGAATGTTGCATTAGGTTCTAATCGTGAAGGTATATTCTGGGTTGTTGAGAGGAGAAATCTACACAACTTGGGTTTCTTTGTGACCACCCAAAGAAAGAACCAATGTGGTCTCATAATAGCTGGGGGGAAAACCTTCCAGGTTTCTCCCCTTTGGCCATCCATGAGATCAGTTCTTTTACTAGTCAAGCTTGAATGCAGACCACACAGGAAAAATAGGAGACAAAGGAAAGGCCTCTCTCATTCCAGATAAAACCAAAATGAGCAGTCACTATGGGAGGGGGTGGATTCCTCCTCTTGTTGGTATCCTGCTCCATAAAAAAATGGTGGTAAAACTGGGAATTTGCAATGGCATCTGAATACTGAGGCGTGCACCATAGCACACATGGAGGGAATTTCATGCCCTTTTGGCCATAGGTACAGCCCCCAGAGGGAACGGGATATAACCTGTTGACAGTCTTTCACCCTGGACCCCTCTCTTACTGGTGCCACAGACATCATGTCCCTTTGTGAGGCACCTCACAATCTGAATTTGACTCCACCATGCTCTCCACAAGTTGGAGTGTGGCACAGATTCCTCCAACATCTGCTGAAGCAGCTTCAGTGCAGAGGGAACTATATCCTTGGACAAAACAGCCCCATCATTAGATTAGTTCCATTCACCCCAATCTGCTAGTGTGTTTTCTGAAGCGCTACTCTGAATAGGGTTCTTTCTCTTTAACACAGGTTGAGTCTCCCTTATCTGTAATTCCAAAATCCAAAACTGTCCACATGGGTGGCTGAGATAGTGACACCTTTGTCTTCTGCTGGTTCATTGTATACATACTTTGTTTCATGCACAACGTTATTAAAATACTGTGTATAAAATTATCGTCAGGCTATGTGTATAAGGTGTATTGTTGTTATGTTCCTCCAAGTTATTTTTGACTTATGGTGACTGTAAGGTGAACCTATCATAGGGTTTTCTTGGCAAGTTTCTTCACCAGGGTTTCCCCATTGCCAACCTCTGAGGCTGAGAAAGTGTGACTTGCCCAAGGTCACCTGGTGGATTTTTATGTTTAAATGCTCAAGTGGGGAATCAAATCTTGACTTCCAGAGTTCTAGTCCAAACTTAAACCATTACACTACACTGGTTACAAAACATAAATTTCATGTTTAGACTTGGGCCTCATCTTCAAGTTATCCTATTATGTACTTGCAAATATTCCAAAATCCAAAACATCCCTGGTCTCTAGTATTTTGGATAAGGGAGACTCAACCTGTAGCTCCACTCCTTTCTGCTACTAGAGCCACTGCAGAATCAGAAGAAAAGGCAAAAGAAGAAAGGAAGGCAGGTTAAACAGACAGAAAGGATAATCCAAAAAAATAGAGAAGGAATAAGAAAGAGCTCTGCTGAGGTCAAAGGCAAGAAAAACTGGTACAATGATTTTAGAAGACTGGGTGTGTGTAGCATTCAAGAAGTAATTGTTAAGTACAGAGTTGGAATTGCACCCAATGAGTGGGTCAGGCCTAGATTTTTGTTTGGCTGACTTTGTAAACCAAGCCAAAAATTGTGTCATCCAAACTCTTCCCTTTCATTTCCATACAAATTTGATGGAAACTTCTGAATAGCAACAAAGGAAGCCTCCTCACAGGCAAGAGCTTTTTTCTTACAACTAAAGCAAAAGATAGCATTGTGATTTGGGCAGATGCATAGCAGAGAAGCACCATCAAGTAATAAAGAAGTGTTTACTTTTTTTTCCTGTGAAAAAGAGAGGCAAGAGAGTCCTGGTATCAGTAGATACTGGGTAACATCATCCAGAGAAACTAAGCAGTAGCTGAGGACAGTGGTGTCACTAAGGGGGTTGCAGGGGATGCAGACCACACCAGGTGACACCCTAAAGGTGTGTGTGTCACCACTGCTCCTCATACATCTACCTTTTGGCAGAAGCAGGCTGTGGCATTCATCTGCTTCCCTTTAAAATGCTTTAAGAGATGGTGGGAATGGGGTGAAGCTCAATGGGAGGAGAAAGAAGAGGCCTCCGAATTTTTTTAAATTAAATTTTCAAAATTTTAAATTTTAGATTTTTTAAATTTGAATTTTTATTTTATTCTTTTTCAATTTTCTTTAAAAACAACACATTTTAAACAAATCTTCACTATGTATATGTAAATACATTTAGGTTTGCATATGATATTGTAATCTGAAGGTATAATTTTAATTTTGCTAGTTGTTTATGTAACAACTATTAGGATTATATTCAGTGGTACATGGGAATTATGATTTATGAGTAACGTTAGTGCAAAAAAGCATTACTAAGGATTCGGTATGGTGTGAAATGGGAGGAGGTCAATGGGGGGGGGGGGTCACATCATGTTACCACAGCTGGTGACACCAACCCTAATGAGACCACTGGCTGAGGATGTCTCTGCACTCTCTCCTGCTCTGTTAAAACAAATATGTGGCTAAATCCGGTCCCTGGACTTAACTCTGGACTTAACAATTACTTCTTGAACTCTAGTGCACACCCGATCCTCTAGAACCATGGCACCAGAAAGATCCTGATGTTTTATGTCTGACAGGCATTACGTGATTCTGCAGACGTAGTATGTAGAAGGAAAGAAATAACTGGTCTACAACAATATAACCATGAACAACTGGCCTTAGAAGACTTTCGGAAGTTGCACTACCACATGTACTGTTATACTTGCACTTAGTTTTAATCAGCCAGTACACCATGTAACTGAAACAGAACACCTGAGTGTTTATTAAAGTTCAGCTGATTTTATGAATTGCAAACTACTGTATTTTCTGGCATATAAGACTACTTTTTAACCCAGGAAAATCTTCTCAAAAGTCAGGGGTCGTCTTATATGCCGGGTGTCATATTATAGGTCAGGTGCTGAAACTTCCGAGCTGGACTGGAGAATCTGTGGTCGCCGCATATGGTGGAGGGAGCTCAAAAATGGCTGCAGCTGCAGGCGATCGTATGAAAGCAGCTACCGCTCTGATAGTCATGGAGACAGGGAGCACTGGGCAGCCAGGGAGAACTGACCAGTCCAAGCAGGCTTTGTATACAACAAGGTTTCCTGCTAAGGACCTGCATGTCATAAGCATTTGAATTTAAATTACCATATTGAAATCAAATCTGATGTTTTTTAATTTTTATTTGGTGTGAGATGGAAGAGGGGTAGTCTTATACGGTGAGTACATCCCAAACTCTATATTTTAACTGGAAAAGTTGGGGATCGTCTTATATGCCCAGTCGTCTTATACGCTGGAAAATACTGTAGTGTTAATGACACCACAAACATTAAATAATTTAAATAACGTTTAACTCAGCATTTATCCTTTAACAAAAAGTTATTGCTGAATACAGGTATAGCACATTTCTGCTTGAAACAATCTCAGTTCATCAAACTGAGTTAACGAAGACTTCAAATCTGGATTTCACTTCAGGGCCAAAATAAAGTGCCAAGAATGGTGAGGAAAGAAATGACCCCACAACCTCATTCTTCCCTTAGAACTGACTTTTAATTATTTTCCCTGCAACCATCCCAACAAGTGAACATTATTTGCCATAAAGCTTAAAAATGAATTGTTCTGATTTACCCTTTTTGTCCTTTTTCTGATTCACCTTTCTGTCAATTTTAAAAAACAAAAGGTAACACATTTCTAGAAAGAAACAGAAGCAGCTTGCAGGCGTGCAAGGTATCATTTACACCAAAAGAAATACTGGGAATATAATCTTTGACAAATGAACTGATACACACAACCAAGATTTGTTTTGATGGTGGGGTACAGACAAGGTTTATTTTTCTATTTAAAAATACTTGAAATTGAACAGGAAGAGAGAGTTTGTACCATTCCCATTAATCTACTTCTACTGGACAATTTTTCATCCTGTCTCTGAGTAAACTGTAATTATTTTCTAATCTTATTTGAACTATCAGATATTTAAATAAGAGTCCTGATAGCTGTTAAAAGAACAGTTATGTGAAAACAATCCACTCAAAAGTTTGCATCTGGTTGAGTTTATTTCAAGAGGCACTTGCCAAAGTCATCTTCTGAATTCCAATAATAAATATCTCCCTCCTTTTAAACTAGAACTGTAATTTTATAGCAATGCAAAGCCCTTTTGAATTTAAAATCCCATGTGACTCTGCCTGACAGCCTTTGTTAATTAGCAGACTGATTGCCCCCTCCTTGCCCCAAACACACACCAAGCAAAGCACCATCAGGACAACCATGCCAAAAAAAAATCTGTACTGTTAACTAGATTTCAGAAATCCAGTGTTAATAATAAACATGCAATCTGCAGGAGAGACTCTTGCAAAGTCACTTCTCTCCCTTGGATGTCAAATGAAGAATTCCTACAGTTAAGTTTTTCCTCTTAGTGGTAGTCTAATCTCACAATTCACAGTATGCACCACAGTGCCTTAAACTGCAAAGCTTCTGGAAAACCCAAACAAAAAGGAACGTCACAAGATGACGTCAGCCTATATACGGTTGTGTGGTCGCAGCACATAAGCAACTGCGTTCCTGTACCATATCCCTGAAAGCTTTTCAGCAAATGCATTCAAGCGACTGCAGAAGCTTCTCTCAGCAATAAGCTACCCATCTGCCATCAACAAGTTAAGACAAAAAAGCCATAGCCGTGGAAAACGCTTTCAATTAAACAGCTGTACAGTATAAAAACAGAGAACTCCAATTCAGCACTGATTCGGGAATTTGCAGACCTGTCACTGAAAATCAAGGAAATGAATTCAAAAGGAATATATGACAAGGGGATGTGAAGTCATTTTTACTTTTAATAGTGGAGGACAGTAGAAGTAAATTATTCAGAGGTTGTCAACATTAGAGCTTTTTACAGACTCACTGTGTTGAGTCTAAAACTACGACTGAATGCAACCTTCAACGTACTCAAAAGAATGGGTAAGTTTATACATTTTGATTTGTTGTACTATGTGCAGTAAATTTGACTTTAGAAATAGGTAACAATAGCATGTTAATATCTTTTAAGACAACTGGGTAGTGTCTGTCAATAATTTCAATAATTTAGACTGATGTTCATACCAAACATTTATTTAAAGTGTAAAGACCTCAGCATTTTAATGCATGTCATTATCTGCAGCAATCGTTTTTTCTTTCTGTTGTAAGCATACATCTGATAAGAATATCCTATTTTGTTGTTTCCTTGAACTATATTCTGCAGGCTTACATTTCAAGTGGCCATTAGGGACTCCTGTGCTGGCAGCAGTATATGCAATGAGTATTGTTTTTAAAATGCTGCCTGCCTTGGGCACGGCTTGTCCACCAAAATGCCGTTGCGAGAAGCTGCTCTTTTACTGTGACTCTCAGGGGTTTCACTCAGTGCCAAACACCACTGACAAGGGCTGTCTAGGTTTGTCATTGAGGCACAATTTTATTACGGAACTTGAAGGGGATCAGTTTGCAAGCTTCAGTCAACTTACTTGGCTTCATTTAGACCATAATCAAATTGATACAATAAAAGAAGATGGCTTTCAAGGACTGTATAAACTAAAGGAATTAATTTTAAGTTCAAACAAAATCTCTTATTTGCCAAACACAACTTTTAGCCAACTGCTTAACCTGCAACATTTGGACCTCTCTTTCAATCAGTTATCTGCTTTGCATCCTGAATTGTTCTATGGCCTTCGCAAACTGCAAACCTTGAGTTTACGTTCCAATTCCCTGAGGACTATCCCAGTCCGTCTATTTTCAGACTGTCGTAGTTTGGATTTTTTGGATCTGAGCACAAATCGTTTGCGAAGTTTGGCACGCAATGGATTTGCAGGATTAATCAAACTGAGGGAGCTTCACCTAGAGCACAACCAGCTGACAAAGATTAACTTTGCTCATTTCCTACGGCTAAGCAATCTGCACATGCTCTTCTTACAGGGGAATAAAATTAGCAACTTGACATGCGGGATGGAATGGACCTGGGGCACTTTAGAAAAGATAGATTTGTCTGGAAATGATATCAAAGCCATTGATATGACAGTTTTTGAAATAATGCCTAACCTTAAAGTACTCCTAATGGATAACAACAAGCTTACCACTCTGGAGTCCAAGGTTTTATATTCACTTAAAACCCTAACTATGGTGGGTCTCTCCAGCAACCCATGGGAATGCAGCCCCAAAATATGTGCATTAGCTACATGGCTGAGTGGTTTCCAAGGTCGGTGGGAGCACTCCATACTTTGCCATAGTCCAAACCACACCCAGGGAGAGGATATTCTAGATGCAGTTTATGGTTTTCAGCTTTGCTGGAATTTATCAACTGTTGTTACAACAATTGCTGCAAGCTACGGAGCTCCAACGACTGAGTACACAAAAAGAATAAGCTCCTCAAATTTCCATGTGGGAGATAAAGAAATTTCAACGACTACGGGCATACCTATTACCACAGAAGAACAGTTGCCTGAGCCCAACAATGTCATCTTCACTCAGCAGGTAATTACAGGAACAATGGCTTTATTATTTTCTTTCTTTTTTATCATTTTTGTAGTGTTCATCTCCAGGAAGTGCTGCCCTCCCACATTAAGAAAAATTAGGCAGTGCTCAATGATTCAAAGCCACAGGCAACTACGATCTCAAACACGGCTACATATGTCAAATATGTCAGACCAAGGACCATATAATGAATATGAACCCACCCATGAAGGACCTTTCATCATCATTAATGGTTATGGACAGTGCAAGTGTCAGCAACTACCCTATAAAGAATGTGAAGTGTAATGTCTACAGGTAATCAAAAAGCAAAAGCAGATAAAACTTACTTTAAATTGCAGGGATCCAAAACATATTAATTTTTAAAGAGGAAATGTTGAAAAAGCCTAGATTTTTCTAGGCTTCATGTTTTGAGTGATGCAGTATTTAAAAGTGTTTTTTCTTTTTAAATAAACCCATAATATTTTCAGTGTTAAATCAGCAATGTTTGCATTAAATTTGCACTCCTGATGTTTGGAAGTCTAAATATGCTCAACCCAAAATATGTAAACTGCTTCATGTTATGTAATTATATGTGTAAGACTTTTACTCAAGCCTCCAGACATGAGTTAGATGAATAGTTTGGATGAAATGACACCATTAGGTATATATTTGCAGGACTCACTGAAGGGAGGACATTTTGCCATTTGATGCACTGTAGCTATGATCCCCAACATTTCAGGTGATTCAGTTTTTTCGGAAGCAGAGATTTAAAAGAAAATGTGGTATCTGTGTGTTTCAAGCTGATTCTCAGATTTATATCTACAGTGGTAAGGTGCAGCAGAGGATTTTCCTATGTACTGAAGCATGGGAAAAGATTAAGTGTATTTTCTAAAATTCCATATTGAGAGTTCAGCTTATTTAAATTTGTTCCAAATTCAGAATACAATATAGCTGTCGATACTTCTGAATAAACCAAGATTACATGCATTGCTTTAAAATATCACCCTTCCATAGACATTCGGTACCATGCAGTATGGTATCCAAAGAATTAGAGACACTCAATTTGTATTAAATCTGTCTTGAATTTAGTGGGACACATTTCAGATTAAGACTCAATATATGTTTGAAAGAAACGAGCTCCTATTTTTTAAGGCCAGCACAGAAGACCTCTTTCTTCTGCTCTCATCCCAATGGTTCATCTTGAACAGAAATCCAATTTATGAACTAGTGATTTCTCAGAAGACAAAATTAGCCACTGCAGGAGAAACCCACAGCTATCACTTAACAATTTATATATGAATTCTAATCCTGACTATTCATAAATTAATTCCACTGATTTCAATAAGACTGATTTCCAAGCAAAAATGTTTGGGTAAAAACAAAAACATGGTTGAATAAAAATATAATCTTCAGAACGTTTTACTTGGCAGAGAATGTTTAAGACCCCATTGAACAGTGGTACAAAACTACTCCCCCCAAAAAACAAATAGTTTCTAGGGAAAAAACATGACAGGTTGACTGTTCCTTATCCGAAATGCTTGGGACCAGAAGTGTTTGGGATTTTTTTGGATTTTGGAATACTTGCATATTCATAATGAGATATCCTGGAGATGGGACCCAGCTCTAAACATGAAATTAATTTATGTTTGGCATTCACCTTGTACACACAGACTGAAGGCAATTTCATGTGTAACATTTTAAATAATGTTGTGCATGAAACAAAGTTTGTGTACACTGATCCACCAGAAAGCAAAGGTGTCACTACCTCAGCAACCCATGTAGACAATTTTGGCATATTTTGGAATTTCGGAGAAGGGAGAGACAACCTGTATACCTAGACTATGTTATGAAATTAAATTTACTGTGCATCTGTGTAGTTTAACAATAAGACTGTTGGGGAGGAGAGAGTATTTAATTGTTCAAAAATCATGAAAACATAACCAAAGCTATAAACTTAGGAAAAAATATGTACATATGTAGATCTAAAATATCATGCCAAGTTCAACCACAACTCTTTCTTTTTTACACAGTGGGGAGGGAGGGGGAGCATTGGTGCTTGAATTCTTTAGATTGGTATACAGTATTAATTATGTGTTGTACTATGCTGAAGAGTTTTCAAGCTAGAATCACTGGCTCAAAAATCCATTTTATATGTGTATTATCTTTTAGTGAAATACCTGGATGGACTATTGCAGTGCTTTAACATAAAATGAGTAATCAGAAGATCTGAGACTTTACAACCAATGAATCAAGCCCAGTACTAATTAACTCCAGCTTTTTATGCTGGACACTACATTTAATTAATATGAGGCTTCCTATACAATTATTTTTCTACTTATTAAGCCACTAACTGTTTACTACTACAGTAAAAACAGATGGACCGATTGCCACAGCTCTCTCATGTAGGAAATCTTTATTTTTAGCCATACAACATATATTCTATGCATCTGGGTAAAGGGAAATTCCCTCTGCATTTAAACACAGCACCCGCCAAGAATTCATTAAGTTTCACTGAAATAAATGTTACTCACACTTTTCTTGTGAATTGCCTATGTTTCAGTGTCCCTCCCTGCCAACCCTCCCACGCACATTATGCAGACACTGTTCACTTCCAAGTGTTGCCAAGATTCAGTTGTGTTTAACTGTGCAAGTGTGTATGAAGGTAGACTAATATGTATACTGTATATTGCAAAGAACTGCAAAGAAAATTGAACACTTAAAAACAGAACCCCTTTCAAATCTTTAACTGGTAGCAAACAGTCTTGGCTACTAATCAGGCCCATATATCCCCACCATGTTAAGCCTATATAGTTTCACTATACTAAGTAGTAATGTATGAACTCTGCAGAATTTAGTATAAAATAGAAACACTGATTCCAATATATTGTCTTCCTTGGTCATTTTGGATCCTGTGCTGAGAGAAAGGTAGTAAAGTAAGTAAATAAATAAAATAATGAAATCTATAAATTCTATTTGCACCCTGCAGGATACTCTGAATGAATATAGCTCAATGCTATTTCACTGGTTGATTGCCTAAATGCTACATGGCAGCTATGACAACTGGCTCGAACTACTAGCTGGCCAAATTTTTAAAATGTGGTAACCCCTCCTCCTTGAGGTGGTTTCCTGGGCTTTTACATACGAAGCTAGTAATATTTAGCTGCTGCAATGTTCTCTTCCAAAAGTGGTCTTTATGTTAGGATTAGGAATCATCACAGCTACTTAACAATTAAGTGAATTTGTGGAATACTGGATATGGGCTAACAAGTTTTTCCCATTCCCTTCAATTGCTCTTGGCACAGAAGTATAACTTGCTTACCTACTTCTATGACAACCTGTTTTCTCCCCCTTTCTTTGAGTTAATACCTGCAGATACCAGGCAAGAACAAACCAATATTCTCACCAGTGCTCATTCAATCTTGGAATGGATTAATATTAGTTTTTATTGTACATATCAATATCACAACGAGACATGTGCCTACAAGACAACATTTCGCTGTTTTAAGAAACAGCAATGGAGGATATTTGGTATGAACTCTTGATTATGTAAACCACAGAGAGATACTAAACATAACTAAGAGGAGCTGTATGGCCTGTATGATAAAATCACTGACAGTCAGCAAGACATATCAATCCCACTAACAACGAATTGCACATAGAAAGCTCATTCACAAGTTATGTTCACAATTTCTCTCTATTTTTTTCTTGCATCTTTAAAGAAGATGATATCTTCTTATGTGGCAAACTATTAAAAGCTCCATGCAGTTCAGTATCAGGATGCCAAATGTTACTTTTAACAGAAAAAGTACCATGAAAGCAGTTCAAATATGCATGTTCATGGTAGCAACAGTATCAACTAGAGATGTGCATCTATGAAGTACCATCATAAACAGGATGTTCGTATCCCCTAATGGCAACTGAAGAGACAACTTTAATGTAGACATTCATATACATTTGGCTGAGGCACATCAACCAACAAATAATGAAATAAAGGGAGAACAAGCGATGTGTATGCATGTATGAACCAATACCAAGGCTGGCCTAACTTAGTGTCTCATATAAATATATCCTCCCCAAAGCACTGTACTGTATTTTCATTGGCTTATTGTTTCCACCTGTGCTGTGGTAGTTTTTACATAGTAATTTCTAAGAACAATATGCCATCCTTAACCTTATTTACAATTGACATTTTAAGGCTACTGTTGCACAATCTTCAGAAGAAAAAAATCAAGTGGATCCACTTTTTAGTCACAACATCAATCTCTACCTAAAATTTATTGCCATCAATTCAGAAAGTTAACATTCCCTACAATCTGATTTCAGAAATATAACTTATTTATATGGGAAGAACATGACGATGGGGTTAATTATGTTTAGTATCACAGTTCTCTGCAGCCCAGGGTCATTATCTATCTCTAACTGGTGCCATAGAATCAAACTTTTTATATTGCATCATCAGCTACTGGCTGGAGAGGAAACAACTCAAAGAGGGGTATATGTTTAAATGAGGCTTCATTATTTTACATGATTTAAATCATGCCACATTATACAAACAAGATTGTGGCCACATCCATGATGTAAATTTCAAGTCTCTGCTACACTTCCAATATAACATATCTGGTGTTACTACATTTTAAGATCCTAGAATGTTTCAACAAATGCTGAGATTATTAACAGACATTCCAAATTACTTGTGTTAGTAATGTTCCGAGATGCATTTTCTGGTGGAGGAGAAAGATTCATAATGCAGTAAGCGCAGTGTACAAAAACCATTAAAAAGTGTGTATACTGTAAAAATAGATGTTGCCTCTTTTTTGATACCTTTTGAAAATAAGAATACACAGTTGATCTGAATTTTTTGGGTGCGTGTGTGATAAGATACAATAAAATAGCAGTCTTTAGGACATGTTCTATTTATCAGCTCCTGCAATACAGATTGCTTAGAAAAAAATCCTTTAAGTAAAGCCATATCGTTAAACCTTGCACTACATTTCAGTGAAATGATACTTTTTAGATATTTAGGAAGTAAAAAAGTTGTTGGTATTATGGTATTATATCTATATATATGATAAGCCTTAGGAAAGTGGATAATTTGTGCACAGTCTTCCAAGTTTTCCTAGGGATTTCATAAATAAGAACTGAAGTAGATGCCTGAATACAGATTCCAACCTCATACATACTAAAAAGTCTGACCTGAAGTATTCAAGCAAATGCATTTATGAATTTCTATGAACTATTTTCTTGTCTGGCATGTTCTCTTGTGGAGGGGAGTTACTTATCAATATAAAGGTAAAAAAGCTATTTGCTGAGAACACTTTTGTTGCTGAGAGCTCTATGGGAGTAGGTAATTCACTGGACAAATGATTTTGGTTGGTGTATTCCAAAAAGTCACATGCTGACACTATTGTTCTGTGCTATGATGGTAGTCATAAGTGAACGCAGAAATATTTGTTTATGTATTTCCATCATGTAAGTTTTCTTATACAAGAGACAATGGTTCATGCATTTATGCTGGGCTAGAATTTGAGAAGTGACCTTTCATATTACAAGAAAAAAGACCATCTTAATGCCAAATAATAGCATTCTCTAGAGCAGTGGTTCCCAAATTTCGGTTCTTCAGGTATTTTGGATGTCAACTCTCAGGCACCCCGGGCAGTTTGGCTAATAGTCAGAAATTCTGGAAGTTGAAGTCCAAAACACCTGGAGGGCCAAATTTTGGGAATCACTCCTCTAGAATATAAAGAACTGCAGAAACTGTCATCAAGACAACAACATATCTTATCTTTGTTTCTATGCATTCACTGATGTAGACTTCTTTAAAAATTATGATTTCATTAAAATCAATTATGTTTCTAGTACACATGAAGGAGGAACTTTTCCATGGTGATTCTTGAAGCCAATCAAGTTGCTGCCAACAGCAGGCATATTGTGCTAGTACTCAATCTGCTCTGGACCAATTAAAAGAATACCTAGGCTGATTTACTTCTAACTGAAATAGACAGCATAGAAGGTGAAAAACATTTCTAAGAATTCCACCTTTATTTATTTGTAAGATGTCTCAGGTCAAAATTAAGAAAATTTACTGAGGGTTTTTATTGAGTTATCAGAATTGTAGCCAGTAGTGACGACTCAAAACTCATCTCCCAAGAACATGTTTTGCATTAAATAACTTTTTCTCACTCCAGTGACCTGGATAATAAAAACAAGCTACATATGCAATACTTAAGCCCATCTCTTACCAAAGGCCTCTATTCCTGAGAAAAATAATGAACAGTTGAACAAAGCATCACAGTGAGCAAGCACTTAAGTGATAAGAAGTAATTACTGCATTTGGATGGATTAGAAAAAGGAAACAATTTTGCTAATACTGTAATATTGAAGAACTGAAGTTATTAGCACATTTAAAACTACATTTATCTAGGATTCCACGTCTAAATTCTTTTACTTCCAAGTCACAAAATTTAACTGGTCCAACTTTCAAATGTACAGAATGGTGACATATGAACAAGCACCCCAAAACCCAGCAGTAAAAATAACCCACTATCCATGAATGTACAATGTTTAATCTATATAGCAAATATGCTAGTTACTGTTCCTTGCCATTTCTGTGACTATACATTGGGTATTTCCTAGGAGGATGTTTAGGAGAATTCAATATTTCAAATTTGTCCGTTTCAGGGATCTGAGAGTCCAAGTAAACCACAAATTGAACATGAGTCAACAGTGTGATGCAGCAGCTAGCAAGGCCAATGCGATTTTAGGCTGCATCAATAAAGGTATAGTGTCTAGATCAAGGAAAGTAATATTCCCACTCTATTCTGCTCTGGTCAGGCCCCACCTGGAATACTGTGTCCAGTTCTGGACAACACAATTTAAAAAGGACGTTGAGAAACTGGAGTGTGTCCAAAGGAGGGCGACTAAAATGGTGAAGGGTCTGGAAACCATGTCCTATGAGGAATGACTTGGGGAGCTGGGGATGTTTAGCCTGGAGAAGAGAAGGTTAAGAGGTGATATGATAGCCCTGTTTAAATACTTGAAGGGTTGTCATATTGAGGAGGGAGCAAGCTTGTTTTTGCTGCTCCAGAGACTAGGACCTGGAGCAATGGATGCAAGCTCCAGGAAAAGAGATTGCACCTCAACATTAGGAGGAACTTCCTGACAGTAAGGGCTATTCGACAGTGGAACACACTCCCTCGGAGTGTAGTGGAGTCTCCTTCCTTGGAGGTCTTTAAGCAGAGGCTGGATGGCCATCTGTCAGGGATGCTTTGATTTGGATTTCCTGCATGGTAGGGGGGTTGGACTGGGTAGCCCTTGTGGTCTCTTCCAACTGTATGATTCTAATCTTTTCTACTCTAGTCACCACTGCAAAATTCCAGCCAGCTTGACATCACTGCTATCTATTTTTGAAGTCAAAACTATGCTTTGGGAGCTAGCTAGCAAAGCAGTCTCATTTATTATCCAAAGTTTAGTTTTCCCTCCTTCCCATCTTATCCAATTAATAGCTAGCCATTCACCTCCATGTCCTCTTACTTTTTCCAATATGTGTCAAAGCTGTAAATTGCAAAATCCCAGTCTTTAGTCCAATAAGATTTTCAGAAACATTGTTACATGTGCTATTAGTGCTCTATTTCTGACTCCTGTTGTCTGTGACTGTGATGACCTACCAAGTGAAAACTAATACTCTAAAATACCTGCAACTGTGGAAAATTAGGAGATCATACTAGTTTCTCTGGAGACCTTGGAGGGCTGCATCTCCACCACATGCACCTCTGGGAAAAAAGGTTTTTGTGTCAAAACACTCAATTTTGGGGGACCTGCTTGGGTGTTTTTAGGCCCAGGATGGACTTTTTTTAAAAGCAGGAATTTGCCCCATGGAAATGCCTTCCATGGCCCCTAGAGAGCAATCTGAAGCATTTAAAAATGTTTTGCCTTCTTTCTTTCTTTCTTTTTTGGACACATGGAGGCTATGGGGCCTCCAGTGTGGGAATGCCCTGAAGAACACACATTTTTGATGGGGAAAGGTGTAGCTTTTCCCACCTCTTGTCTAAACAATGGATGGGTCAGAAGGTCACCATAGCTCCCCCAGAGAGCCAATGTACAGTCTGTCCTCGCCTTATGCGGGGATCCGTTCCGGATCCCTCCGCGTAAGGCGAATTCTGCCTATGCTTGAGCCCCATTGGAAACAATGGGGCTCGTGCACGGTGGCGCGGGCGTGCGCACCCATTCCGCCCCGCGCGCGGCCCACAGCTTGAGCGCATATGCTCAAGGCCGCGTATGGCGCGGGCGCACTTTATATGTAGACCAATGTCACGTGTCTGTTATCAGTTCTACCTTAATATGTTTCTGGATATGACATTTCTATGCCTAGCCAAATTCTTAAACTATCCATTATGTTTTGTAATGGTGGGAAGTAAATAGCCAGCAGCTTCACTACATTTCTTGGCTGGAAAGACTCAGGAGCTAACTGGCAGAGTGAGGAAAAATTAATGCCAGAGATCACTTGGCAGTTCTTATCACCCCAAACAATTTTTCCCCTATCACATTCATACCCTACCTTTCTTCTGTGTATTTCAACATTGCACGTATGCTTCTATCCCAAAGGGTCAACTATGAGTAAAAACCCATAGTTATAGAGGGAAAAGATTGGTCTGAAGTCCCGTGGGTGAATAGATCTGAATTCAGGTCTCCCCAACTGTAATCATCAATCATAGCATGGTGCTGGATTATCATCTACTGTTACACTTGCAAACCTTGGCCTTGTCAGTTTGCTCATTCTCTCACAAGATCTCCCTTTAGCACAGATGCAAGGATAACTGCAGGCTACTGCTGTGTTCAAACTGGGGCATTCTGTGGTTAGCCTTAACTATGAAAACAAGTCAGCTTCAAACTGTCTGTGATACCTGTTTGCTAGTAAATACAGATAACTGGTCTGGATTTAGACAGAACAATATATTTAACATCTTACAATGAAAAACAAAATCTTATGAACTTCTTGGACTTGTGTCAGCAGAGGAAAGGTAGAGAATGCATGTACTGCTGAATCATACTTCTATATCAAAAGCCACAGCAGTATTCTAAGCATTGGATAAGGAAGGTTGAAAAATAAAACTATTTAGTTTAAATGTGAACCACAGAACAAACTCATAGGATGTAGAATTTAGAAAAATATGCCAGAGACATGATCTTATGTTCAGTCATTCAAGACATATTCCATAATAGATCAACGTGCAACAGCGTTAAAGCACAAATATGAAATACAAAATACAGGAAAAAAGATTTTTGGAGAAGTTCAGGTGTGTTGATGAATCAATTACCGTTCCCAAGGAACTAAATGTGTACAGTACTATATCTCAATGGAAGGTAATTCCCTGGTTAGAACATGCTCTAAAGTGCACACACTAGCCCAAACAAGCATACATCAAGGATGAAAAAAAGCCCCATGTTTTCTGTTTGCAATTCTGGTTTATATATCGGGGTTTTTTCAGGGTTGGGATTGGGAGGAAAGGGGTGCAGATGCTGTTGACTTCAACTTCCTGAGGGCCCACCAATATGGTCCAATGGTTACAAACACAGAGGTGTGTGAAGTCCAATTATATCTGAAGCCCGAGCCTCTGTAATTGAACATCAATGGTTTACACAGTTGGTTATGAACAGAGCAGGGCTTGTTGTATTCTTAAATAATCTACCTCACTCAGGACACATATCTGCCTGAGTACAGGTTTATAATATGTTAATGTAACATCTTAACTCAATTAGGTGACTTCTATATTATTGTGCTAGTTATGCCAGTATTGAGGCTGATTTAGTGAATTTCCAAACTTCTGATTCCAAAGGTTTTGCCTTGACTTACTAGCTGGTCTGTGGTCACTACAAGGCCCTCCCTTCCTCTATTTGGTGTGTTATAGAGGATAAGGAGAAAGGAAGGGTATAGTTACTTTGTGTCTGATGCTATTCTAGAAGACTGCATTTGTGGAAAACTAGTCCACTGCTCTCAGAAATCTTCTGCAAGTAGACATGGGGTGCTTCTCTAAGAAACATTATAGAGGGATTTCGGCACAACTCAATAGGGATGGGAAAGGGGAAACATTTGGAAAAAAAGTAAAGAGTGTAATAATTTCTGAAGTGGTATTCTAACTTGTTCCTCTAGTACAGCAACACTCATAATGCTGATTAAATCCATTCAGATTTGGGTTATACACCTTTATATGTGCTTCAAATCTGCACTTTAAACTACAAGAAAATCAGAGTATGTAA
>NC_056522.1:159192489-159258875 GCF_019175285.1 Sceloporus undulatus | reverse complement strand
ATTTATATCCCGCCTCTCTACAAAATGCAATTGGGGCGGCTTACAAGGTTAAAATATACAATCTGAACCCTCAACCCACCCACCCCCTTAGATTTAAATCCAACTATTAGTCCTGTCTAGAGTAGACTCCAACCTGAAGGCATAAATCTAAGTGTTAGTCCAATCAGAGTAGACTCAGTGAGAACCTGGAAAGTTAACATTTATGTCTCGTTGATTTAGCGGGTTAGACTAGCAGATTTAGGCTTTGGTATATAATGTCTGTTGTACCTACATATTTTATAACATCCTCAAAAGAACTCTAGAAGTTACCAGATTAAGACTACCTTTCAGAAATGATGTTGGTCCTTCAGAACAAGGCTTGTTCTATTTTATGTTTGAGAACTCATAGAATCAGAGAGTTGGAATATCACAAGGATCATCCAGTCCAACTCCTTTCTGCTATGCAGTAAGACACCATTAAAGCAGTCCTAACAGATGACCATTCAATTTCTATTTAAAAAACTCCGAAGGAGGAGACTCCACAACTCTTCAAGGCAGTGTTTTCTCTGTCGGACATCTCTTCCTGTCAGGAAGTTCTTCCTCATTTTGAAGTGGAATCTCTTTTCTTGTAGTTTGACCCGGTCCTAGTCTCTAGAGCTGCAGAAAACAAGCTCACTCCATCCTCAATATGACATCTCTCCAAATGTTTAAACAGGGCTATCATACCATGTTGAAATTCATTTTGATAGTTTCTAATCTGTCAAGATCATTTTGAATTCTGATCCTGTCCTCTGGGTATTAGCTACTCCTCCTAATTTGGTGTCATCTGCAAATTTCATAAGCATGCCCTCTAGTCCCTCATCCAAGTCATTCAAAGGTGTTGAATAGTACTGGGCCCAGGACAGAACCCTGTGGCACCCCACTGGTCACTCCAAGATGAAGAGGAGCCATTGCTGAGCACCTTTTGGGTTCGGCTGGTCAACCAATTACTAATCCACCTAACAGTAGCATTGTCTAGCCCACATTTTACTAATTTGTTTGCAGGAATGTTCTATGGGAACTTGTCAAAGGCCTTATTGAAATCAAGATATGCTACATCTGCAGCATTCACCTCATCTAGCACGCTGGTAATTTTATTATAAAAGGAGATAAGATTAATCTTGCATGAGTTGTTTTTGAGAAATACATGTTGACTTTTGTGATTATGGCATTTCTTTCTAAATGTTTACAGATTCTCTGGTTGTTGTTTTTTAATGATCTGCTCTAGAACCTTTCCTGGTATTGATGTCAGACTAACTGGGCAAAAATTGTTTGAGACTTCTTTTTTCTCTTTTTGAAGATGAGGACAACATTTGCCTCCTCCAGTTTGCTGAGATTTCTCCTGTTTTCCAGGAATTCTCAAAGATTATTGCCAGTGGGTCTGGGATTATTTCTGCCAGTTATTTTAATCTCACTGGATGTCGTTCATCTGGCCCTGGAGACTCGAGTTCATTTAGATCAGGGTGGGGAACCTACGGCCTTCCAGGTTCTGACAAGTTACCATTCCCATCATGCATCACCACCAGCTAAGCTGAAGGAAGTTTTAGCTAGACTCATGGGGGCTTAATTGTAGCTCCTCTTCTTATGGTGATGCTACATGGGTTTAATACACATCTCTGAAATCAGTTTTTCTTAACTTCTTCACTTGTAGTGGCTCTCTTGTTTCCAATTGTATTTAATACCTTCTAAGCATTACAGAAGATCTCTGTGTGCTTAAAATGTTTTATCTCTGTGTGTGATGGTAGGAAACCAAATGCATCCATATGTATTCATTTGGAAAGCATGGCACTGTCGCCCTTACCATTAAACATGAAAACATCCAACTTGCTAGTCAAGCAAACAGATTAAACTCTGTTAATCCACCTCTTATGCCTTTCAATTAAGTCACTATGCACTGGACTTCCAATATTTGACTATATACCTATTAAACTTGTCTCTTATTTGGAGAAAGTTGCTCTCAGAGCTCAAGCCCCACAACTCTACTCTTAGACATCTTAAGATGTGACTGGCTGATTTTAAAATACTAGCCTGTGGCTAATTATCTCTATATTTTCTTCTCTTGAGTGTAAGGTATTTTACATTTCATATTCTCTTTATAGTGACTGTGTGCATATAACAGGAAAATGCCTTAAAAGTCTTAGGAAAATTACAGCTATGAAACTAAATAATATAAATACCATTACTATCACTCAATCTCAGTTTCCTATTTGTGAAAGGGATAAGAATAACCTGTGCAAAAGCACCGCGGAATAACCAGTTGTAATATTCCTGAAAACAGATATCTCAGCTGTCATAGTGCTTTCTCCTTTTCTGTATTCCTTCCTATCATACCACCCCTTCCACTTCTTCCTCTCTCTTCTTAAACTCAGTTCTTGTCCAGGTTCTTTCTCCCACTTTCTTTCTTAATTAATTTTCTTATTGCAGTTCCTAAGAAAGAACCAAGCAATTCTCTAATGATGAGACTGGTAAACATCCTTGATTTCTGCTACTTCCTCCTCCTTATACTGGAGCTTGGCAGCAGGTTCAACCCAATTCCTGCTATCAAGACCAAGTATCAATTGCTAGATGATGAAGCAAATTATTTTTGAGCAAATTGTCTACCTACCCATGGATTATCATCTAAGCAGAAGTTTATCAATTCTCATCCATATGTCAAAAGTAATGTTAGGCAGCCACAGACACAAAGAGCATTCCAACCCTCTCCCACATATATTTTTTTAAACAAGGAAGTTTGGAACTCACAAGTTTCAAATTTTGTTTCAAACATGCTCACAACATCACACAGCCTACATCATTTCATACTATAGAAGAAACAACAACACAGCAATAAGCTTGTCATGAAGTATTTCAGCTACACAAATTCCTAAGGGGTGGGAGAAGAAATATCAGCTAACTCAATCATCCTCCCTGACTGCAAGGTAGACCCTCCACCATTCACAGAAAGGGACTGGATCTTTGAACAGGTAGACTTTAAGACACCTCCTTCCAAGCCACAGATTGCTAACACCACAGTGCTCCTCTTGCTTGCAGGGACTTTAATCCTTTGTTTTCAAAAGTAATTTTTGCAGTGAAAATTTAAGTCTACCATCAAACAGATGATGTCAAAATTAAGTGTTTAATTCAAATGTTGAAATCCTGGGTCTTGTACTGACATTAGAAATGAATTCCTCTCTTACAGTACCATAGACCTTACTCTTTATGCTAAATGGAAGAGAAATAGTTCTTTTGCATTTTTCTTATTTCCAAGTCATTATTTTGATATTTCAATTAAATTAGAAACAAGAGAACCTACATTATTTTCTGTTATGAAGTATTTTATAAACAGTAGATAGAGTGATTTTGTTCAGCCATTTATATCCTCAAGATGCATTCATATTCATGTCATTTAATCTTACTACATAGTATCAACCAATAAACCTTGATGAAATGCTTGATTTGATTCTCCAGAGCATTTCTCTATATTCAGTACAGTTGTACTTGTCTAAAGAGCTCATGAAACATTGCCATTTGCCCACAATACAAGTTGTGTCAATGAAATGTCCAACTCTTAATAATGAACATTCATTCTGTACCAAATAGGCTACGTTATTGGCAGAACTCTCTGTTTCAGAGTAACAGCTGTGTTGTTTTAAATAAATAAGTCAGGCATGAGCTTTTTAAAGGCAAGAGACAACATCTCATTACAAGTACTAAGTACTACTGAAATTGACATTCTACTGTTTGATCACTGCTCAGGTTTAAGAACTATTTCACTGTTTTCATAAAAAACAGTGATTACAAAATTCTAACTCATGAAACACATCTTTGGCACTAAAAAATTATATATGTATGTAAAGGGACAACATGAAACACATGCTTTGATTACTCACATTTCCCATGTACTCTGACAGAAGATCTTGCAAGGCCTGTCGCACTGCATTACACTCTGCAACTATGCGTTCCCGCCGGTCATCACGTGTGCAGGACGAGTCAGCCATGAGGGCTGCCCCACTAATGATGCTCTCCAGGCGCTCTTCCAGGGAAGGCCTGAAACGCTCCTCACTGAAGTTCAGAGGATCCACAATAATTTGTTTCTGTTAAAAAAAAGTTGTTGAACCTTTCACTACTTTTGAATAGGCTTATAAATTCTTAAGACTACAGGAATATACTAGGGTTACAACTCACACTTGGACAACCAGTGTGGGAACATTTATATCAAACGTTTTCCCAAGGACTTAGTGGAATTCACATTTTCAATCTGTACATCTGAAATATCAATAGAATCCTTATCTACATTCTCTACCATCTTCCTTAGTTAGTCTAAGAACAAAGCAGTACATCACAAACTCAATTTCTTCATGCTTACCAGGCTGTTAAATTTAGCAGAGGTGTGCACCAGTGCACTTTATACCAAGTTAAAACTGTATTAGTAACTTCATTAGTGATATTACAAAATATCTGCAAATGAAATATTGGGGTTTGTCAATTCCAGAGCATTCTAAATGTTTCATGTTAATGAATCAATTAATGTTCATTGTTTTCATACAATGGTTTGTGTGATTCTTTTACTTTATATACTTAAGAAATATTCATTCTGAAGGAAAAAATTGAGCTTTATCTGATTTTATTTTAGAATCATACAGTGATACATTTCCGATACTTTAAAACCAGGCACTCTTGCACACACAAAAGTATCTTAGTACTAGTTAGTCATAATCGCTACAGAGACTGTACAAAAAAGCCAAATGTGACAAACTTCCCTCCACTTTCACCCCACCCTACAATCAAAATCCAAGTGGCTAAGAATATATCTGCCTTCTCTTTTGCCACTTTGCAATGCAGGGCAAAAACCATTGAAAAGCCAAGAGGAAGGGAATGCTAAAAACTGTGTTGGTCGAAATCAGAAACCTCCTTGGGATGGCACTCCCTAAATGTCCCTTCTTCCGTAGAAAATCTTCAGTACATTAGCATTATCAATTCCACCTCTGTTCTCACAGGTGTATGTACAACTGTACTGTATGTGCCACAGCACTAAATGACTAATTTCTCATATATCCTGATGAGCATTCATAAGGATGCTGTTGCCCAGAAGCAGTGAAACTGCCCCCCTCTCCCATGCCTGGATCATCACTAGTCCCCTATGTCTACAAAAATAGTAAGAATCCAGTTACACTTAAAGACTAATCTATTTGGCACTCTTCGGTGTCAAGTCTCAATTTAATTAAGTTTTCAAGTGCTACATTCTTTTTGCTTTAAAAGACTAATGCAGCTAGTAACGCTTGGAAATGTTACTTTTACATGGAATGGAGCAGAACAAAAATTTTCATAATGTATCTAAAATATTGCAAAATTTCATATGGGAGAAAATGTGCTGAGCTCAGACTGTTTAGGGCTTTAAAAAGAATAAGAGTGTCATACAGCAGGCCTAGAAACACGGCGATTCTCTCTCAGACATATACACCTAATTTAATGGTTAAGCATGTCATCCAAGTGTTTTCCAGAGGTAATTTGCTTATCCAATCAATATGGCGAAATTCTTGCAGCATCTGGGGAAACTGTGAGTGACACACACAAAGATCCAGAGCCAGTAACAAATCTACTTGGAAAAGGCCTGGGCACCTAATAACTATTTTAGTGAAGAACAGTAATCACTGTGGGCAGAAAGACAAGTAAATGCCTTCTGTAAAGCCACTGCAAGGGCACACATCAAAGTGACAAAGGGGGTGGTCAAAGAGGAAATTGTCTAATGGAGTTTACTGGTGGGAAGAAAACCCAGGCACTTAAAGAACAACCTGAGCATTGAGCAAGAATTTATGAGGCAACATTAAGTTCAGGTCAAACACAGCCATGATCTATTCTCATCTCCAGGATGACATACATTCCAAATGTTTGGTAGCTCTTACTAGTAAAGTCAGATGTTAAAAACTATGATCATCTGAAAGTCCCTACAGCCACTTGAGCTGCTGTAATAACAAAAAGTATTTAGGATGATGACAGATTGAATGGCCAGAGGGAAAGAGTAACAGGGATTCTGTATCTATAATGGTTGCATAGTTGAAAGAATTTCAGTAATTGTTGCATGTTGTGCAAGCAACATCTGGGGAGATTTCCTGTTCTACATAGCCATGAAAGATACAGGAGTCCTGTTCTTTTTCATCTGGCTACTCTAATGTCAACTGTTAAGGAATAATAGATCAACAGATTAAGAAAACTGATGGCTAGTTTAGGTGGCAAAACTGTTATTATCGGGACAGAGCATGGAAAAGAGAGATATAGGTGCAAGACAGTTAATTTTGTCCACAGTTACTATGACAGCTGCAGTTTGATGCTTAACACAACCCATCTGATTAAGAAAGCAAGGTTTGCTGAGCTCAGTAATGTTTATTGCTAAGTATGTAGGGACATCGTTGCAGGTTATATATAAATTTAACTAATAAAACTGCATTGTGTAATGTGTAAAATTGCATATACCATATATTCTCATCTGTAAGTCTAAAAATTTATGCCCAACAATTGACCCCAAAATTCCAGATTGACTTATTTATGGGTCAGTGTGGTAATGTGACAGCAGCTCTTTCAGATTTCCCTGCATTTCCCTGTGAGGAGAGTTTATTTCTCTCTTGAGCCAAGCAGAAAGAGCCCAGAGTGATTAAATGCTATTAGACAAACAAACAGAATCACTGGCTGGCCCTCGCTGTCTAGATAAAGGCTGAAACCAAAGTTGAAACAAACAACCTCAGTTAGTGTCTCTCTTGCCATGCAAAGACATACACACATACACACACTGAAGGAGCCTCCAAATTTTATCCTCAATTTATCCATGGGTCATGCCAAAATCCATAATTTTGGGCCCAAATCCTGCCCTGGACTTATACATGAGGTCAACTTATAGTTGAATATATACAGTACCTTACTTTTAATAAAACAATTTGCTATTAGAGACAGAGCTCCAACTTCGGCACATTGTAAAATCTAACATTTACTAAGTAGAACAAATTGAAAGTTGAAAAGTTGTCCATTTCCTTATCTTTTTCTGCTAAACGAATGCCTACGCTACCAAGGTTATACAAATAGCAGTTTTACAAAGGTGTAAAAGAATAAGGCAAATAACTAAATGTAGAAGAAACAGGAGGAAAGGAGAAAATTATCAAGAATGAAAAAGATGTACTAAAGATGAAAGTTTACACAAGGACGTACAAACAAGAGAGGCTGGATTATCAGGAGAAATATCAAAGAAGAGACTGGAGCACTGAATATGTTATAGAAGAGAGTGGGCTAATGTCTACAAATTTTGTTAACCTCAGTAGTAAAAAAAAAAAAAAAAAAGGGGGGGGGGGAGACCATGCTTGTCATGACCTATCGCTGCTTCCCAGATTAACAGGAATTATTTGGTAATATTGATTTTAAAGTAGGGTTTCAGCTCCTGTTCATCTCTGTGTGTGGTAGTGTTGTGGTCCAGGTTTCTGTTTCTAACACTGATCAGCAAGATACTTTTAGGAAACCCACAAGATAGACACGAAGGCATTAGGTCTTCCCACAATACATCGTTCCCCAGTATACTTTCAAATTATTATTCTGAATACCTTTGTAACACACTAGGGGTGGGCAGCAAGCAGCCCATGGACCTCAACTGTTCTTGTGCCCACACAAGGAGCCACTATGCCACCCCTGCTCTACACTTTTACAATAGAGCAGGGGACACAGGAAGACCATGACTAATAATGTTAGACAAGGAAGTGCTTTTTTGGGAAGGAAAACACTAAGTCATTGAGTGATTCTGAAAGGAGCAAGAAGAAGTCATAATACTTTCCACATACAGTAAGCTGTAGGTATTTGCTGGGGCTTGGTTCCAGGACCCAAATGGATACCAAGTCCCATTAAATACAATGACATAGTCAAATGGTGCCCCTTATATAAGATGGCAAAATCAAAATTTGCTTCCTGGAATTAAATTCTTTTCCCCATGCCACAGATTGTTGACTGTGTGGATGCAGAATCCTTGTATACGGAGGGCCAACTGTATTCCTAAGCCTGGGCTGCATCCGGTGGTCCCAACACTTTTCTAGGCTCAGGAAGAGGGGTAAGAACTCTGGCCCTCCATGCTTCCTGAAGATGAGAACACTTAGACCTTTGGTTCAAAAGAAAGAGTGAAATAATGAACTGGTTCAAAGCAGGGAAATCCAGAAAGTAAAAACCTGAGGAACTGAAGTGTGGAAAGTATTGGAAAAGTAGATTAAAGCAGGACAGACTTGAGAAGACAAGGGATCAAGAAAATAAAAGTGGTGAAGAAAAAAGGCCATGGATTGATATTTACACAGGGCTGAGAAACAAGATGAGGTATTACTGGTAAGAAAAGAGAGAATAGGGTGTACTTCACATATTAGCTAAAGGCAGGGAAATAGCTGGTTGTATCTTCAGGTTTTGTATAAATGTCACTGTGGTGCAAGGTAAAAAAAAAAGTCAGGTTATGGTCTATGTTAAGCTCCTTTTTGTATGAGGGTATGTGCTAGATCATATAGCAAGTAAAGAACTGGTCTTCTCAAGTATCTCCACATATTTTAATCCATCATGTTATAATCCATGTACATGTAACCTGAAATTTCTTAACAGAAAGCTACATGTCCATGATTAGAAACAAATAAATCTATTAGTCTCTCTCTATATATCTTTCTTAAGTATATTATGACTAAAAACCAATTATGCCTACTGTATATACGTATCTATAGGTCAACCTCATGTATAAATTGAGGGAAAGTTTTGGGGCTGAAATTATGGATTTTGATATGACCCAAGGATAAGTCGAGGCTAAAACCTAGGGACAGATAGCAAAGGATCTATAGGATGAAGCAAAGCAAAACAATGTCAAAACTTACAAAAACTCTGTGCTCACTTTTAAGGCTGGATGAATGAGAGAGTAGAAGGGACCAGTGGTTCCAGGGCAGATTATACTCTTTGCCTTTCACCAAGGGATGGTTCCTTCTTTTATTTAATAGTTAAGATACAGTACTTACATTGACTTGTCGATAAGGCGACTCAGGTTTTTTTTTTTTTGGTCAATTTTTTAACCTAAATTTCTAGACATATATGAGTAAAGTCGGCTCTTCTCATACACAGATTTTTTATACATGGATTCAAGCATCCACAGTTTGAAAATGTTCCAAAAAAGATTAAATTTCAAATATCAAACCTTGATTTTCCATTTTTTATAAGGGACACCATTTTGCTATGTCATTATATTTAATGGGACTTGAGTATCCATGGATTTTGTTATACATGGGGGATTTTGGAACCAAAGCCCAGCGTATACCAAGGGTTCACTGTATATACAGTATTATGACTGAAAAGCTGTTTTAGATGTTTCTAAAGTTGAAGGTGTCTGACTCATCCATCCATAAGATAAATACTTTGTTATCTGAGGTTTAAATAGTTCTATTCAATCTTATTACCAACAGGATGCAACATTTAGTACTTACATCAAAGTTGTTAAGTGCATAAGCCAACTCTCCTCCACCACCTTGATGGTGAACTGAGTCCTCAGAAGCTGTTGCTTGGGCTGCATTAGAGATCCCTGTGACTGCCTGCTGCAATTGCTTATAGATCAAATCCCTGTTGGCTTTGTAAGCAGCTACATCTGGATGCTGAAGACATGCTTGAGAAGCAGTGTAAAGTATAGGAATGTTTTTCTGAAGAATTCCTCTGGCTGCAGCCATTTGATCACGGTGCCCAATATCTTTTAATTCCTATAACAAAATATTTCAAATAGCAGTATGCTTTGGTTAGAATTTTTTTTTAAAAAAAATTATGATGCAGTTGGGGATTAGAATCTTCCTTAACTTAAAGAAGGGTTATATGTTGTAACTTTGAATAAAATGAAAACCACAGAATTAATTAGATGCAAAAGAAAACTACATGGCTTCCAGAATGAAACTGCATATATGAAGTCTTAAACACTCAGTTTCCAGAAACAGAAGTTATTGGAAATGTTCTTACCAAATATTTAAGAAAGAGCAAAAGCTTGGCTACTAATAGCCAGTCCCCTGGGACTCAATCATATTTATCAAGGGTGAAGCAGACCAGCAGCTTGAAGCCGATTGGCTTGGGACCGCGGCAACCACACACTCCACTCTGAAAGTGTGTTGCTTTCGCAGTCCTGAATGAGATGCCAGCAAGGAGCGCTTTTTCTGAGCTCCTTTTTCTGGTGGCATTGGGCTGCCTTAGGCTGCCCCAGAACAGCTTTCATCCAATCTAGGGGTGTGCGTCCTCTGCCTGAGTTTCACCCCCAAACCTAGTGTTCGGTAAATCATTTAGAGTGGCAGTTGGCAGAAAGCAGGTCTGGATCTACTGCTAGATCTCTGGGTGAACCTCAGAGATCAAGAATTCTAATTTGTTTTTGTTTTTTTTAAAAAACACCAAGCAAAATAACTTCCTAAATTATATTGCTGAAATGAAAAAAGCTGGGATAATCATGAGTGCTTTTTTTATATATATAGCAAGACTGTGAGCTGGAACAGACTAGCATGAAAAGCTGGTTTCCAGCTAGTTTGGGGGTGTGGCATATGCACAATGCACGCCCTCAAGACACCCGGAAGCCAGCATCACATCACCCAGCTGCCCACATGTGGGCCAGCTTCCATGTGCTCCGGTGATGCAGCATGCACTGGTAAAAAGGTGGATTGGGGCTGTAGCGTGCAGTTGCCATGGCCCCAATTCGGCTTTCTCAGAGGAGCTTGAAGCTGCCTCTTCATGGCGGTCTTCTATCAGATTCCAGTTGGTGGATCTTAGGGTGGTTTAGAAAAGAGATTCTGTAAGCCTTAACTCTGACCATGCTCCCAGAGGACTATAAAAATGTGTTCCCCTCCCCCATAAGAGAACAGATTTATGTTATGAACCAACCATTTTGTCTGAACAGCTCACACAAGTTTATGTATATCAGTGATTCACTTACATTAACAAAATAGTATAAAATAGAATACTTATGACAGATAAGCAGCAATTTCTACAAGTAGGGCACAATGAAAGTGCAGCAATTCCTGTTTACAGAAGTTGCAAATGCATATTACATGACTACTCTTCTACATTAAATTGTTCACATGAATGTATTAACTTGCAAGAGCTGATGTCTGAGCAAACCAGGTAGGGTTCATACATTATGAGTCATCTCCAAGTTTATTCTTTGGCCTATCTTTCTGCAGCAAGGGAGAGTATCTTTTATTCCTTCTACTCATATTTAGAGATATCCTTTATCAACCAAACTTGCTTTCATCTCACAGGACTGCCTCAGTATTCTCATGCCAGCTTCTCTCTCAGTTTTGTGCTATTATCCAAGTGAAGGGAATAGGTGATTCATTTACTTATGTCAACCTTGCTCAGATTTTTTTAAAAAAATCTGACAACTAAAAGCAGTATCATATTTTGCATCTTGTTACAAGGTAGTCAACTATTACCATTTTAGAACTGTGGTACTATTATATGTATTATGATACTGTCAAATATTATAATATATATATATTACAAATATCAACAAGTGACCACATCTTTGAAAATATGTAAATTATTACAATACCTGTTGTCTCTTGCCTGCCATTATATTAAGCTTATCCACCTCTGGTTTAAGAGCTTTGTATTGAATTCCTAGATCTTGTTCAGTACCAGCATTTCTCAGTTTTAGGATACCTTCTTCTACCTAGAAGATTAAATCGGGTTTCAAACCACAATACCATACAACAGTTTAAAATTTAGCAATACAAATGTGTGGTTGTGAACCTTCCCATTAATTTCCAGCTTACATGTTCTGAAGGTAAAATATTGATTGGAAATACCATATTTCAATAAGGTATTAACCTGGAGTCAATTTTGTGCAGGATATTGTTTCTAACACTGATCAACCAGATAGTTTGAGGAAGCCCACAGGATAGACATGAAGAGAATAGCTCTTCCGACAACCCATCCTCACTGTGCTTTCAAAAAGTTGTTTAGAATGCCTGTTATAATATAACAGAGGTGGGCAATGAATATCCATGGACTGTATGTAGTCTCCAACCGATTTAGTACTCCCATAAGGGCCACTATGCCAACCCTGCTTCTACACTTTTACAATAAAGCAGGGTGTTCAGGAAGCTCATGACTTGTTATAGTGGGGAAATGACTTTTTTGGGGAAGAAAAAATGGAGCTTCCAAATTTCTGGTGTGTGGCCCCAGTGGTTCAGGGATAGCAAAGCAGTCCACTGTCAACTGCCTATCTGAGATATTTAAAATAGAATCAAGAAAGCTAAAGATGAACTATTACTTACGACT
Source organism: Sceloporus undulatus (assembly GCF_019175285.1). Lineage (NCBI taxonomy): Eukaryota > Metazoa > Chordata > Lepidosauria > Squamata > Phrynosomatidae > Sceloporus > Sceloporus undulatus. Next base: position 159,246,584 of record NC_056522.1, on the reverse strand, counting down.
TTAAGTTGCACAAGCAGTTTGTACACATCTGCCATATCAGCCAAAATAAGCAGGCGTGTAACGGCTGAAAGGAGGGCACGGGCTGCTCTCACCATGTTCCCACGTTTCACTGAAGAACATGGGTCATCAGCAAATTCTCCAGATGCACTCTTCATCATGTCTCCTATGTACATAAAGTTAGCAGTTATATTCCTTCAGTTCTCACTATCACCATACAAACTACAGTTTATACATCCTGTGGGAACACTGTGGTGACAAAGGACTATTACTAACAAAATCATGTTTAATTACACCTTAAGGAATACATACAACAAAACTAAGAATTTTATTATTACTTTTGAACAATAAGAAACCACCCGGCAGCACTCTCATGTTACAAAATGGCAAGCAAGTAAAATAATTTCACTTTCATGGTCTCTAAAGTAATATATATTAGAATCACACAAGTACAGGTTGAATCTGAAATGCTTGAGACTACAAGTGTTTTAGATTTTTGATTTTTTAAAATATTTGTATATACATAATGGGATATTTGGAAATGGGATCCAAGTCAAAACATGAAATTCATTTATGTTTCATATACATCTTATACACATAGACTGAAGGCAATTATATATACTGTATATAACATTTTTAATAATATTGTGCATGAAACAAAGACCTGGTACAGACGGGCAAAAAGCGCCGTCCTGCAGGTGGGGTGAGGGCTGAGCATCCCCATGCTCAGAGCCCTCCCTGCGCTGCCCAGGCGCCATCGTGACGTCCCTTTGATGCAGCGCCCAAACAGCACCACGCCAAAGGGGCGTGATCAAGCCACCTGGCAGAAGTTGTGACACCTCTTCGCAAACACAAGAAGGAGCCAGAAAAACCTGGCTCCTTTTTGTGCTCTGCGGAGGCTGGATTGGTGCCGCAACGTGAGTTTGCCGCAGCACTGATTTGGGGCAGAAAGGGGTGATGTTTTGCCGTACTTTCCTGCCCATCTGCACCGGGCCAAAGTTTGTCAACACTGAACTATCAGAAAGCAAAAGCGTCACTGTCTCAGCCACTGATGTGGACAATTTTGCCGTATTTCACAATTCCAGATAAGGGAGGCTCAACTTGTAGTTATTTTGTCAGAAGACTCAAGTCCCCCTTTTAAAATGAATCCAACATTCTGAAAAACTGGGAAACTTCATGCATCAGATTTTTTTGAGTGATATAAGATACAAAGGAACTTTACATGAAGTAACATTTGGTATTTTATACCATTCTTACAAATTACATGGGTCAAGATCATCACAAGAAAGTATATAGTTAAGATTTCGGTTTATAAAAGACTATTACTACAGTCGCCCCTCCTTTCTTCCAGACTTGGGATCCGCATTCTTGAATATGCTTGGAGGAACAACCTCCATTATCATGAATGGGGATTGAATACTTGCAAGTCTCCATTTTTGCGGAGGGGTGGGCGGGCGAAACGGATCCTCCACGAAAACAGAGTCAACTATATTACATCTAGAAATAGTATTTTAATAGATCAGTTACTAAAAATGAAACAGAATATTGACAATGCTTACTTTGTGACCATGAGTTTGTCACCCATCAGTGGAATTACTTAAAAACTAGAACTTTTCATTATCAGTCTAGAGGTAACATGATTCTTGTAGGTTGGCTAACTTTTGTGAACCATTTCACAGGGATGGTGCAAGAAGCAAATAAAGCAAATGAGGCGCCACATCTTAAAGCTACACTACATACCTTGTTTACGGACATCTTCCACGGCTGCCACCAACTCTTCTTTAAGAAATTGACTCTCCTTTGCAATTTTATCCCCCTTTTCCAAGAAATTCTCTGTTGCTTGTTCAACTGATGCAGCTAGAACATGAGCTTTTTTAGACCGACCTCTCTTTTTATTGGAAGGACCCTTGTTACTGGTATTGACCAGTGTTGTAACCTAGAAGTAAGGATTACATGATACACATGAGCTGATGAACTCCTGACAACTTTACATGGTGAAACTACCATGCTAATGTGAAACTAAATCCAAGTGTTAGTCCCAACTCAAATACACTGCAGCAATAGAACTGACACAAGTATTGCCTTGCCAAGTTTTCACTGATTCAAAGGATTTATTCTTGTTGTGAGTAACTATTGAGTATAGATCATGGTTCCAAACTAATTGTTACAACAGAGATTACAGTTTCAATAACACCTTCAGGTTTTAGGCAATTAACTTCAGCAAAAACCATAAGAATTTTTAAGAAGCCAATATGAAAAACAGGGAACATGCAACATACCCTTGTTTAATTTATGTATCCAATTTTGCTCTTGCTTTGAATTTCAGGTTTCATATCGGTGCTAGACTTTTATTCAGCAACAATGACGTCCATAAAGGTTTGAAAGAATTTTAAATAATAAAATCTTTATGCCAATGCTGAAATTATAACTGAAGATGAACAATGTAGTCTTTCTGAATAGGAAATGAGGGCTTGCCAAGAGTATTCCTCCAAGTTGCAAGCTATTCTTGTTTTCTTCTCTTCATTCATACATCTGCTCTCTGATTTCCTCTATTCTAATACTGTCCAAGTTTAAATTTGCTTATTAAAACTAGATACATTTTATCTGTTCTCACTTTCCCCTTCAAAAATGCTTACAACTTGTTTTCTTTCATGTTTTCCCAAACTAATTTCTTCTCCTGCTGCTGTAGGCCTGTGAATTCTCATGATTTCTTTCCATGCTGCAGAAAGAGATCACCGTTTTTTATACATATAATAATATAAATAATAATTTTTTTATTTATATTTTCCTGCCTCTCCCAGGTGGATTGAGCGGAATTACAGCCTGATAAAAATATACAAAGCTCATCAATAAAATACAATACAATGCAATAAGAAGCAATAAGCGTCCTCAAAGCTAATTAAACTAGTTTTATCAGAGCAATGGGTAGAATTGTTCCAATCTTAGTCAGGTAGGGTGGGACTGTATATCTTAAATGAGGTCAGGTGGGTAGCCTCGTCATGTTTACTGGTACATGGGATTTAAACTTATGTTTGTATTTCTGCCCTTCCTCTAAGATGTTCAGGATGGCACTCATAGGATTATCCCACATTATCTCAGCAACTCTGCAACATAATTTGGGCTGACAGAATTACTTGTTCAAGGTTGCCAGTAGTGTGAACCAATGTAAAATATTCCATTTGTGTAAAGTATTTCCCCATGAAAAACACAAAAGAAAGTCAGAATATGAAGAATGAACTATGAAGGAAAATGCTTAATTTGAAATCAATGATCATATGCATGTGGCAATATAGTTTATGTACCATATGCAACTTCTTGATTTGCCACTGAAGAAGAATATGTACCATCCAACAGGAAACATTTTAACAGGCAACAATTTTAAAGGAACTGAATGCTGTGTTTCCGAAAACATGTTGATCTGATAACTTACTTTCCTAATTGCTTTTTTAAAGTTGCACTGGGATGGTGATGAGAAACAAAACCCATATACATTTTTAAAAATTGCTGCACACATTCAAGGACACTGAGTAAGACAAACTTACAGAGTAAGTACCCAAATGCTTTAGAAGCAAACACTGATAAGAAAGGTCAAGGAGTGGGAATTTTCATGCAGTAAGCATTAATGATTTGTAGGTTGCACTACATATTCACAAACCAAGTAGATTGTGCAGCTCTGACCTCTGAGTCTCAATGGATTATCATAGTGAGATATAAACTGACATCTCCTGGAACTTGATCATAATTCAGTAGTAATATACCAGCCCCAGCTCACAGTATTAAGCCCATAATTTCTTGCAGGATATACTATCCAATTAGATCAGGGGTGGGAAAAAAACCAGTTTAACAAAAAGAACAAAACAAAACAAAAATGAACAGCCAAACAAACAGGTTTTTTTAAATTTGTATAAACCAGTTTTTTTGCATTAATGTGTAGGACTACATCAATGTAGGACTAAACCAGAAAATTAAATAGCAAAATGCAATTCAGATGTTATAGTTTAAATAATAATAATAATAATAATAATAATAATAATAATAAATCTTTAAAAATTTCTCTTTTAAAGCAAGTTGTTTTGGTTGAATTTATATTAATCGAAGGCTTTGTTTCTGAATGACATTTCTTGCACAATAAAATAAAGCAATTAAAAAGAAGCAACTGATACTGGTCTAACAAAGGCCAATAAAGAGTTAAAGTTACATGTTTAAATTCAGTCATTGCTGTTCCAGTAAGAAGGTTGAAAAATAGTAATAGTCAGACTTTTTTTTTTAAAAAAAAGAACAATCAATTAAAAAAAACAGGAGTGTTTTTTAAAAAGAAAGAGTCATCTGGCTTCAATCAAACTTTAAGCCAGGGTTTAAATCAGCCAACCCTGATATAGATATAATGATCACAATTATTTCTCTCATGATTATCTCTGTACAGAAGGGCACTCTTGACATTCTTTGGAGTAGGGTTAGCGAGTCTGATTTATGCAGATGCAACATTTCATAATTGCTTAAGCATGGCTGGAGATGAGAGCTGGAATCCTGATGACAACATATGCATGCGTAAGTCGTTTGCACATGTAGTTTATAGGTGTGCATGCCTATGTTCAGACTGAGTGTGTGCTACTCTTCTGTAGCCCTTTGTGTAATGTTCAAAACCTTCCCTCATCAGCTGTCAGGCCTGCTGGAGGGAAGGGGAGAAGGGGCAGCAGTTCAGAAAATGAAGCTATGAGGGAAAGGGATATAAGGGTGTAGGTCATCAGTGAGCACACTTTCCTTTCTTTCCCACTCTCAGCTAAGGTGAGCTGGTTTATCACCATCTCACTTGCCTCCTGTCGCCATTGTCAGGGCTTCACAACTGTGGTGGTCATGGGAGGTTTTGGACTGGGCACAGCAGGGATTTGCAAGTGTGGAAGTGATGTGACTGCCATTTTGTCCAGGTTTTGGGTGTCTTTTGTTTTATTTGGGCATGGGGAGAGTCAATGGAAGCAAACCTTTGCCTATTACTAGACTAGAGTACTGGTATATCCCACTGTGGCCTGCCACCACTAAAAAGAAATACACTGGTACCCCGGGATACGAATGCGCCGCCTTACGAAATTTCCGGGTTACGAAAAAAATCCATTCAAAAAAAACTGTTCCGGGTTACGAAGGTTATTTCGGGTTACGAAAATTTTTTTGGTGCTTTTCGGCGCTATTTCACACGAAATCGCGGCTTTTCCCCATTAGCGCCTATGGCTTTTTCGCCTTACGAAGTATTCCGGGTTACGAAAGCGGCGGCGGAACGAATTAATTTCGTAACCCGGGGTACCCCTGTATGGAGGATCTTACCTCAAGTGTGCCAATTCATGCTTCTCCCTCCTTCCTCCCCATGCTAACTACAGTAACTACCTGTGCTAATTAGTGTTTGTGTTGAATACTAATCTTAGTTAGTTTTAAACCAGAACTTGAAACTTCTTAAAACAGTTTTAATCTCTAATGCTAGCTATAGTAGCTTCTGATATCTACTGCCAACCATAGCAACATTCAGTTCTATGCAGAAATTACTACCAGTCACAGGCAGCACTAAAAAACGATGGGAGAATTCAGGGAGGAAGGTGTCTATCAAGTAGTGCATACAAGCCTATTCAGTGTTCCGCCATACTTATGTATGATGAACCAAGACTTCTTAGATGCATCTAAAATTCATGTAATTAACTCTGATTACAGTAGTTATAAGTAATTTCCATGCAGTTAAATGGGGCTTCAAGTCAACTAACTTGTTTGAGATCAAGGATCTCTCTTCGACTCTTGTTCACATGTTTGACAGAAAGTCAATCATCCAGTATTTTTAAGTAAGTAAGCTTTGCTAAATTCAATCAATTTCTATTAAGATCAGACTTTATTTTAAACTTGGATATTTAATTAACTCTTCATGCATTTAAAAATGCTTTTTTGTTTCAAAAAAGCTGGACGTGTTATGAATTCTAAAGATCATTTCCTTATACACTGTGGCATCAAACTAACTTAACTGGTGAGTAAAGATCTGAATACAGAGCAAATGTTATTCATACCCTTGACAACCCCAATGAGCTATAAATGACTAGTGAACCAATACAATTCAACGATTACCTTCAGTACAACATTGCAGAGCTAGAGAACATAAATAAAAGGCAAAGTCGTACCATATAGAGTGAGCATTACCTGTGTGACAAGAGGTTCTAGTAACCTTTCAACTGCCAGAGTTCTTATCTCCAGGCTCTTTGGATCCCATTTGAAGTTAACGTTTCCTGCATTAATGGCAGTCATTTCTGAGGAAAGAAAAACATTGTGTAATTTCATTCTTATTACTATTTTCCGTGCAGCATAACCTAGGCCAACGTACTCACAAGATGCACTGCCTTCAAAGGGACTTATGCCAAAACAAGTGTGCTTATTCCAAAATAAGTGGGCACAATGACAGAACCTTCTGTTCACTGATCTTTTGCAGGCTGATCAATGAAACCTAGATCATAACATTCCACAAGCAAAGAGCTGTACCTTGAAAGGGAAAGTTCTAGAGGACAGATGCAACTTAACCCACACCACATAGGGCATGCATATGTACAAAAATATTCATAATCTTTACTCAAACTGTCCTGCACCAAAAAAAGAACACCCAACTTTGTACTGGAAGAGTAAGTTGTACTGCAACACTTCATTAGGAAAGGAGCACAGGAGGGAAGGAGTTTGCTCTGTACTTCGACAAGGTGTGGACTGAGTTTCCAAGGTGGCCCAGATCCACAGTGCTTTGAAATGGACATGCAGCTGTTTTAAAGCTATTACGGCTAGCACTTTGGAAATGTTACTGTTTCATGATACTTCTGGAAGGGAAAGTATCTTCCAGAACTTTCAGGAACAGTCTCTCAAAAGCTTCTGCCCCCTTTTTGCACCACAGAACCAAAAACAACCAATGAAGTCAATTTCTCACAACCACATCTTGCTTACCTATGGCTGTTCACCACAGACCTGTTGCTACTCCAGCACTCCCCTGCTCATACAACTGCTGGAAAGCTGCAACTAAAGATGCCACTTGTTAATATAAATACAGCTCCTCAGGTGACTACCTACCCTTCAATGCTCCCTTGCCTTTTTTACTTCCCTACGTTTGTGTCAACATGGCAACCTCTCAATCCTGTTCTTTAAAGACCTTTGAATTATCCTTATCACTTCTTTTGCTTCAGAGCCTCTTTTCCATAGCTGCCCACTCTGTCCTTCTGTAATCCTTCCCTTGCATTTTCCAAGCACCCAGCCACCTTGCTTCTGGTTTTCTTATCGTATTGCTTCCAGTAGTGGCCAAATAGTAAACTTCATTTGCAAAAATTTGTATAGGGAAAACTGCACCAGCAATCCTGAATATGCTTCAGAGATTTCTCAACATATGTGTATCAGCCCAAGAGGAAGACAACTGCTGCTGAATAGGAATAGCTATCCAGTGATGTCATCATTCCACTCAAACGCCTCAAACTTTTGTTCTTCTTCCGTGCCACATTCATTTCAGTCACAGTGAGTACAGCAAAACAAACTCATACACCGATGAACACAGCAGTTTTGGCAGGAGGCCTAGATGACAATTAAATTACTACATTAATGGAAGTACTGTACTTGTTTAGTAGACTGCATACCAGACATTAATCATCCTATCTAGAGAACGTCGATTACACAATATCACACACACTAAGCAGAGCCTGCAACAAATAATGAAAGTAAGTATGGCAACACATGCTCTTTAACACTGTTTATTGAGTACTACACATTAAACCAAGGGCACTGGATGGAAAAAAGGGTAAATTATTTCACAGTGAAGCAACTGGGCAGCGCAGAGTGGAAAAGGAGGATGGGTATTTCTTAAAAGAAAGCACATAGGCAAGTACCCCCATATTATACTGTGTAGGGCTATCCATTTGTATTATCACCAATGTGAAAACTGAGGACTGCATTTGTGAGGGGCGGGGGAAACAATAAGTGGGTCAAGTTTACTAGCAATAATGTTAGCTACACTCACATTTACAGATGCAATCCTAAGCATGCATATCAGACAAACGTTAGGTGAGTTCAGTGGGACTGTTTAACAAGTTAATGCTGTGCTTAGGATCAGAGTGAGGCATGCACTGGTTGGGTTCTCTTGACAGCCTGGAAATCTACTGAATGCCAACTCATTTAGGATGAGCCAAGGTCCCAGCTCTGTTAGATTGCTCTGCTTACAGCAGGAGACACTAAACAAGGAAAAGGACTTTGTAAGCAGGAGCTGGCTTTCTGGCTTGTTTTACTTGTGGCAAGCCAGGAAAAAAAAAACAACCAAGATTAGTTCTATGAATAGTTGTCTGCCTTGCTGGAGGACAGATAAGCCAGTGAGCAGGCCCTATGCCAGATTTCATGTCATGATGAACAAGCCACGAATCAAAGGCTAGCAAAAGACAACAAGGTAGAATGGAGTAAAAATTGGAAAACTCCCCAGTATCTGATCTTCCAAGAGATTTAAATTCTCCAAACCCTAGAGAGGTTATACAAGAAATAAGGCTAAAGAGAAGATAGCGCAGCACAGTGTCACACCTCTTCCAAGAGACTTATCTCACAGTACAAAGACTCAGGGGATCATTTTCCAGACTACTCAAGGTGAAGTAGCATTCCTCAGCACTAGATACGTCCCACATCTGAGAATTTGACACCAGTGCTTCAGAAAATAATATACAAGTTTCAAGATTTAATGAGTTGTAAGATACTTTTGAGACTAGCACATAGGAGTCTGAAATAATTTCAGTCTTTTCAGACTATGTCTGTACTAGTACTGAGTGTTTTATGAAGTCCAGCCAGGTAGCAGAGAAGAACTTCCCTCTGTCCCAACCTGTCATTCTCACTCCAAATACTTTTACAGATAGCAAAGGAAGTGTCTTTGTTGTGATGCAAATGGATGTAAAATCTCCCAGTTCGTAAGGCCAGAAGGAGGAGGTGCCAGCCCAGCCTGCATGATATGCCCCTCCATACCATCTTAACTCCTGTTTGGTTTGCAACACTTTGCCTGATGAAGAAGCCAGTGAAGCTTCGAAAGCTTGCAACAAGTATATTGTGCATTTTTGTTGGCCAATAAAGGTATCACTGTTTGGTGGATTTTTTTTTATTGCATTTGCTAAAGGGACAACACAATTACCCCTGGATGTTTTTTGTATTGGCCGGTTCTCATCCCACAATTTAGAAGTCTGAGATAAAAAAAAAAATGTGCCACATGATTTGTCATTTGAAATTCAATTTCAGTACCCCACTGTAACATTCACATTTTGATAAACAAATGGATCAAAGAATTATAGCATATTTATATATTGGTCACCTCCATTTTGTAACGTTTGCTGCCAACAGGCTAAGCCAAAATTAAATTCCATCTTAACTTAATACAACGCATCCTGTAAAAACATAAACAGTGGACATATCTTGGAACTTCTCTATTCAACCTACTTCACCAGGTGAAATTTGGAACCTAACCAAATTCTGTCAACTAATGCAAGGTGTTGTTGTTTTACGTATGTGCATTTCTTGGGAGCTGCAGTAAGTATCTGAAACACTGATCTGCATGAAAAATAACCAAATCAGTTACTATAAGTTTTTTTGTATCTGAAACAGAGTATGACCGGATATGACAACTAATCAAATTTTGAAAGGATCTAGTTACCACTGAACTATGAAGTGCAGTCAGGGTGACCAGATGCAACCACAAAGGAGAACAAAGTATTGAAAAAGGAAGGGCATTCAAGAAAAATGTAGCACATTACAAAATAAAAGCTAGAAACACTAAAATAAATGTAAATGTATGCTTCTTTTTTGTGCTCAAAATGGAGGATTTTGAAATTCCACTGGAACAGAAGGTTGACATGTATGACATGTCCTGAAAAAAGAAGACGTCTGGTCACTCTGGGCGCAGTAGATTATTATTATTTACCTAACAACGAACAAATAATTTGTATATACAGTTGACCATCTGTATCCATAGATTCTGCATCCATGGATTCAACCATAGACAACTTGAAAATATTCAAAAAATAATTTCCAGAGAGCAAACCTTGATTTTGCCATTTAAATTGTTGCTGTTGTGTGCCTTCCAGTTGTTTCTCATTTATGGTGACCCTATCATGGTGTTTTCTTGGCAACATTTGTTCAGAGGAGGTTTTGCCATTTCCTTCCCCTGAGGCTGAGAGCCTGTGACTGGCCCAAGGTCACCCAGTGGGTTTCATGACTGAGCAAGGAACTGAACCCTGGCCTCCAGAGTTGTAGACCAGCACTCAAATCCCTATGCCAGGTTGGTAAAGGACATCATTATACTATGCCATTGTATATAATAGGACTTGAGCATCTATGGGTTTTGGTGTCCGTGGGAGGGTGTGGGGTGTGTGTGTCCTGGAACCAAACCCCAGCAGATACTAAGGGCCCATTGTACAAGGAAATAATCAATAAACCATCTTGTACTCAGGTCAGGGACTAGGGAACATTTTCCAAGTTAACACACCCAAATGAGTCTGTAAATGGTTTTAGTAGCAACACGCTACTTGTTCCATCCTACAGAAAGCGAATGTGACATATGCTAGCTGCAGCACAGATGCTTGAAGCACAACAATGGAAAAGATCCTGGCCATTAAAGAGAGACAGCTTGGATTTATACAATTATGGGATGTTTTGGTAACAAATATATTAATGTATCAAATATGAAATAACTAAGATGATTAATTGGCCAGGTTGATGGCCAATATAAGATCTGAGAAATGAGTCAAAGACTATTTATCCACATACATACCATAAGACTTACAATACACTAATTATTTTATAATAACTCCCTAACAGGCAAATTTATGCCAATATCAGATTTATTCCAAAAGATAGATGGTGTATATAGACAAGTAGCTTGCTGGAGTCTGTTCTCCTTGACTGTTATTGGTATCTTCAAGTTCTTTTTGATTTATAGTGATCCTAAGGCAAACCAGTGTGGCACAATGGTTTGAACGTTGGACCGCGACTCTCAAGACCAGGGTTTGAATCCTGGATCAACCACAGAAACCCACTGCGTGACCTTTCAGAGGATGGCAAGGGCAAACTCCCTCTGAACGAACCTTGCAAAGAAATCCCATGATAGGATCCGCCTTAGGGTCGCCATGAGCCTGAAACAACTTGAAGGCACACAACAACAACAACAACAACAAACCAAACCTATCATGGATTTTCTTGGCAAGATTTGCTCAGAGGAGGTTTGCCTTTGGGGCTGAGACAGCATGCTTTGCCCAAGGTCACTTTGTCCATTTACTTGGCTGAGCAGGAATTCAAATCTTGATTTTCCAAAACCTCATCGAATCGCTTTTTAAAACAAATGAAAAATCTTTTAGATTGTAAGCCTGAGGGCAGGGAAACGTCTGATTAAAAAGATTGTATGTACAGCTCTGTGTAAATTTACAGTGCTTTATAAATAAAGGTTAATAATAATAATAAAAAGATGGCTTCAGAAACCATAAGCAGTTAGCAAATACACTTGTCCCTCTCTATTCACTAGGGTTAGGGGCACAAGACCCTCATGAATATAGAAAAACTGCAAATTACAAAAACACCACGTTTTTACCTGAGAGGACAACTCTCTAGGAATCTCTAGGTCCTCCAGTGAAACTCTGTGGTCAACGTTCGACAGCCACTGACCGTAGAACTACACTGGAGGAGCTACAAATGCCTAGTAGAGTATTCTCTCTAGGAATCTCAACGTCTTTCATTGCAACTTTTGGTTAAAGTTGACTGCAGAGTTGCACTGGAGGACCTAGATATTCCTAGAGAGAACATATTAATCAAATCCATCAATAATCAAATCCGCAAATATGGAGGGATGAGTGTACAGCACTTACTCCGACTTTTTTGAGAGCGTATACTTTAGAAATCAGGCTAAACTTCCTTCCCTCCCTCCCCCTCTCTTTTGTCAAAACAAACTTCTGAAGACTTCCCACTAACTTTGTCTGACAGGGCACAATGACGTCCGTCCCAACCCCCCTCCTCAGCCTTCCTCGCCCACGCCCCATTTAAAGTTTGTTTCCTCTACAGTCAGGGAAGGAGGAGGAGGAGGAGGAGGTAGTGCGCACGCACATGGGTGTTGCGAGACAACTCTTGTCCAGAGCACAGCGTTTGTTCCCTTTGCAAGCAGTTGTTGTTACACAGCAAGGGAGGAAAGTCTTCTTTCTCACACTCTCCGAAAGAAAGAAAGAACGAAAGAAAGAGTTGGGATCAAAGCAAGAGTGAGAGACTTTTAGAAGGAGGGGGAATAAGTAGCCCTGGGAGTCCACAGCGTGGTGTAGTGGTTTGAGTGTTGGACTAGGACTCTGGAGAGCAGGTTCAAATCCTGGCTGACCATGGCCAAGTCACACTTTCTCAGCCTCAGAGGACAGCAATGGCAAACCCCCTCTGAACAAATCTTGCCAAGAAAAGCCCCATGATAGGTTCTCCTTTTAGAGTCACCATAAATCAGAAATGACTTTAAGACACACAGCACACACACACACACAGTACCTTTGAGACAAACTGAGAAAAGCCCACTTCATCGCCATCAGTTGGAAACAACTTATCACACTCTCTCAGCCTCATAGGAAGGCAATGGTAAACCCCTTCTGAACAAATCATGGCAAGAAAAACCCCATGATAGGTTCTGTCATAAGTTAAAAAATGACCCATCATACTCTCTCAGCCTCAGGGGATGGTTGTGGCAAGCCCCCCCCCCAAGAAACTTGGCAGGAAAACCTCATGATAGGATCACCATAGGTAAAAAGAGAAGTAATGAAAGCAATAAAAGTGTTGCATTGAATGTTAATACTATGACTCTGGAGAGCAGGGTTTGAATCCCAGTTTGCCCACAGAAACCCACTGAGTGGCCTTGGCAAGAAGTCACACTCTCTCAGCCTCAGAGGATGACAAGGGCAAAAGCCTCTGGTAAAGAAACTTGGTAGGAAACCCCCATGATAGGTAGGGTCACCTTAAGTTAAAAAACAACTTGTCACACTCTCTCAGCCTCAGAAAATGGCGAGGGCAAACCCCCTCTGAACAAATCTTACCAATAAAATGCCATGGTAGGGTTTCTTCAACTTCTTTCTCCTGTTTGCCTAGCGTGACTCCGAAAACTTACAACATGTAATTGTGCATTTTGGTTGGACTCATAAAGGTATCATTGTTTGGATGTTATTGTTTGGATACCTTTAAAGGTATCATTGTCTGGATGTTACTGGATGTATCATTGTTTGGATGTTATTGTTTGGATGTTATTATACCTTTATTTGGCCCCATTAAAGGTATCGTTGTTTGGATGTTATTTACATGTTATTCTTCGGATGTTTGGATACCTTTATTTGGCCCAAGAAAGGTATCACTGTTTGGATGTTACTGGATTTGCTATGTGGCCAACACGGCTACCCCTAGACATCCCATGGTAAGGTCGCCTTAGTTAAAAAATGACTCATCACACTCTCTCAGCCTCAGAGGATGGCGAAGAAAAACGTCCTCTGAACAAAACTTGCCAAGAAAACCCCACAGTAGGTTCTCCTGAGGGTCATCACACAAGTCAGAAACAACTTGAAGGTGGCACACAACAACAGCAACAACATAAGAGACAGCGAGGGCTGTTGGACAGTGGAACACACTCCTTCCTCAGAGAGTAATGGAGTCTCCTTCTTTGGAGGGATTTAAGCAGAGGCTGGATGGCCATCTGTCACAGGGATGCTTTGATTGAGAGTTCCTGCATGGCAGAAGGGGCTGGACTGGGTGGCCCTTGGGGTCTCTTCCAACTCTGTGATTCTAAGCCTCAGACTCTTCTTCTTCCCAATCTGTGAGCCGTCTTTGCTCCCTCCTGGGAGGAAAGGTGGCATACCAACCAAACAACTGAACCAACAACGACAGCCACTGTTTCCTGAGGCAGAGAGAGAGAAAGGCTTCCTCCTCTCTTCAATCCCTGGAATGAGGACGCCGCCCAGGGCAGCCGGGGAAGAGGCCGGCCAAGAGGGAAGCCAGGCCAAGGCAGAGGAGGAAGAGGAACAGGAGGAAGGGCAATCCCTCACTCCCACTTATTTTGAGGGGAAATACCATATATACACTCGACTATAAGTCGACCTCATGTATAAGTCGAGGGCATGTTTTGGGGCCAAGAACTGTGGATTTTGACACGACCTGTGGATAAGTTGAGGGTAAAACTTGGGGGGATGTAAAGTGGATGAAGCAAAGGAAAACGATGCCAAAGAACTTAACAAAGCCCTACATCTATACAGTACCTATATTGACCTTTGGATAGAATTGACTTTGGTTTTTTTTTGAGGGGGTGTGTGTCAATTTTTTGACTAAAATTTCGAGACTTATACATGAGTATATACAGTGATAGGGGTGGGTGGGACTGGGGGATATGGACTGTATACACTCATCTCTCCGTATTCGCTAGGGTTAGGGGAACAAGATCCCTGTGAATATGGAAAAACCACAAATAACAAAAACACTGTTTTTACCTGAGAGGACACCTCTCTAGGAATCTCTAGGTCCTCCAGGGCAACTCTGTGGTCAATGTCCAACATACACTGGCCATAGAATTGCGCTGGAGGAGCTACAAAGGCCCAGTGGAGAGTCCTCTCTAGGAATCTCTAGGTCCTCCAGGGCAACCTTTGGTTAAAGTTGACCATAGAGTTGCACTGGAGGACCTAGATGTTCCTAGAGAGGACATATTAACCAAATCCGTGAATAATCAAATCCTCAAATATGGAGGGAAGAGTGTATTTCAATGTTGTAATTATTATTATTATTATTATATATAATAATAAAAACATAAAAGAGAAGGAAGAGAGGAGGAGGAGGACCAAAGGCTGCCCAAGGGGGGGGGGGGGGGTGAAAATTTTAGGCCCAAAAAAAAAAAAGAAGAAGAAGGAGGGGGAGGAGAAAAAGTGAGCGACGCTTCAGCAGCATCCAGAAAGTTACCTTCGCCGTTGAGTCCGCCTTCCTCTTCTACTTTTACTTCTTCTTCAGCGTCGCTAATTGAAAGGACTCTGGGCCCCGCCCTTCAAAGAAGCGGCCGTTGCTCTCGCGCACACTTAAAAAAAGAGGAGGGGGAGGGGGTCCGGTGGGTGGCTCAGCCGCTGTTCCGTCCCTGTTCCCCCCGCCGCGCCCTGACCCAAAGAACGCCAGCAACTAGTCAGGCTCTTCCGGACGCCTCCCTCCGTCCCACTTGCGTCGGCTCTTCCCCTCACCTCCCTCTTCGGCTATTTCCGTCACCTCTCGGCTCTTCCCTAACACCGCCCTCCTCGGCTGTTCCCATCAACTCGGCTCTTTCCGTCACCTCCCTACTCTCTGCTCTTCCCTAACACCGCCCTCCTCTCGGCTCTTTCCGTCACCTCCCTCCTCGGCTGTTCCTATAAACTCGGCTCTTTCCGTCACCTCCCTCCTCGGCTGTTCCCATCAACTCGGCTCTTTCCGTCACCTCACTCCTCTCGGCTCTTCCGTAACGCCTCCCTCCTCTCAGCTCTTCCCGTCACTGCCCTTCTCTCGGCTCTTCCCACAAGCCCTCCACCCCCTCCGCGGACTCCACTAACTTAGCTGGAGTAGCCCTCATACGATGACTTTCCTCTCTGCTTCTTGGGGATTTTCCCCCTTTCTCTTCCCATCTTTCGACCCCGCCTTTGATCCTGTTCATGGCGAACAGGGGAGGGGATCCCGCAGGCAAAGAGGGGGGACCGGGTGGGGAGGGGCGGCGGTAGTGGGAACAGCCTCGGGGTGGGAGTGAGAGGGTGAGTCAGGGAATGAGTTTCAGGTGAGAGTGGCTGTGTTGGGACGTACTGCGCATGCGCAGTGTGAGGGAAAAAAAGTAGTACCTCAAGTTTTTGGGTTGTTTTGCTTAACTTTCTCTGGTTTCAGAACTTCTCTGTCGAAGTTTCTGCCCCCATTTGCCCTTATAAGGCTAGGCACACTCTTCATTGGAAGCAGGAGCCATGGCAAGTTGTTGTTGTTGTGTGCCTTCAAGGTGTGTCCTACCCGCAAAAGGAGGACGTTCCTAAAAAATGGAGGACATAGCTCAATAAAAAAAAGCTAAAAACACTCCTGTAAATATAAATCCATGCTTCTTAGTTGTGTCCAAAGTGGAAGGTATCCAAGAAAAATGGAGGACATGACACAATAAAAGCTGAAAACACTCTCACAAATATAGATCCATGCTTATTTGTGCTCAGAATGGGGGGGAA
Source organism: Sceloporus undulatus (assembly GCF_019175285.1). Lineage (NCBI taxonomy): Eukaryota > Metazoa > Chordata > Lepidosauria > Squamata > Phrynosomatidae > Sceloporus > Sceloporus undulatus. Next base: position 159,230,370 of record NC_056522.1, on the reverse strand, counting down.
CTAAGAGAAATGGAGGACACACATCAATAAAAGCTAAAAACACTCCTGTAAATATGAATGCATGCTTCTTAGTTATGCTCAAAATGGAGCACACCCAAGAGGAATTGAGAACATGACCCAACAAAAGATAGCCTATAAATATAAATCCATGCTCCTTAGTCATGCTCAAAGTGGAGGGCATCCAAGAGAAATAGAGGACATGACCCAATAAAAGCTAAAAACACTCTTATAAATGTAAATCCATGCTTCATAGTTGTGCTCAAAGTGGAGGACCTACAAAGGTCATCCAGTGGGTTTCATGGCCAAGTGAGGAATCAGACCCTGGTCTCCAGAGTTGTAGTCCAACACTCAAAGCACTATGCCATGCTGGCTCCCTTACTTGCTATTCTAGCTCTATCCTACAGTATCCTAGGTTTTGTAGTTTTACAAAGTTCTCTGTCAAGGAGTGCTGGTGCTTCAGAAAATTATAGATCCCAGGCTTCTGTAGGACGGAGCCATGGCACTTGAAGTGGTGTCAAGCTGCATTATTCCAACAGCACAGATGCACCCCAAGCCATTTCTGACTTACGGAGAACCTATCATGGGGTTTTCTTTGCAGAATTTGTACAGAGGGGGGTTGCCATTGCCAGCCTCTATGGCTGAGAGAGCATGACTTACCCAAGGTCACTGAATAGGTTTCCATGGCTGAGTGTGCATTTGAACCCCAGACTCTCAGAAGGGATGCTCAAACTGCCAGACAATTCACTACAGAGAATCACCCAATAAGGTTCATACATCAATAGAGCCTTCTACCTTGATCTCCCAACAGTATGCCTTCTCCTAATGCTCTGAAAAAGAGCTTGGTGTAAAAATTGGGGCTAGGTTATTTTAATATAGGAGCCAGTGTGGCATACTGGTTTGAATGCTGGACTACGATTCTGGAGGCCAGGGTTCGATTCCTCACTTGGCCATGAAACCTACTGGGTGATCTTAGGCATGTCACACTCTCTCAGCCTCAGGGGAAGGCAGTGGCAAACCTCTGAAGAAATCTTGCAAAGAAAACCCTAGGATAGGTTTGCCTTAGGGTTGCCATAACTCAAAAATGACTTGAAGACACACAACACACAAACAATCTTGATATGGAAAGGTATTAGAAAATGATGGTGTCAGACCTCAAAAGGTACCTCAACACCAGCTGGACACAGGTAAGTGCTTCCAACATTGATTTAAGCATTCAGGAAGATGGGTTGTGGAGACATATGTGAAGGAAAATTGTTTCGACTGTCTCCTAACTTTCATTCTGTTAAGCAAAATAGTAGAGAGGCCTTAACCAAAGTAAAGTAGGAGTAACATGCAATGTGTTCAAAGAGATGATGATGGCAGCCAGGCCTGACCCAAGATATTTTGCTGCTTGCAGCAGATAAAATAATAAATAGCTCCATTCTGCTATGCCATGCAAAGAAATTAACAGGATGAGAAGTCCCATACCCTCCAACATTTCTCAGATGAAAACTGGAAGTGTCTCTATGCTGTAGAAATAATGCACCACTTTATAGCTCTATTATGTGGAATCCTGGGATTTGTAGTTTTACAAGCCTTCTCTGCCAATGAGTGCTGGTGCCTCACAAAACAGCAAACCTTAGGGTTCTGTAGGATGGAGCCAAGACAAAGTGGTGTCAAACTGCATTATTTCTATGGCGTAGATGCACCCTGGGTACTTGTGGCTGAGCAACATCCCAGAGTGTGGTCAAGGTGGCAAACGTTATTAATGAGGAACACATTCTTCCTGAGCCTACTGGGAAGGGTAAGAGTCTGCCCCCTCCTCGCTTTTTCCTTCAGCTGAGGTAACTGAGTGCAAACTCTGGACTTTATCACACGGGAGGAATTTCTCTTAATTTTGAAGGAAAAGAAAGTGGGGCCAGAACGCATTCACGTGAATTTGCTAGTTCAGCAAATTTACATGAATACAAATTGCGTTGGAACTGGCTTCCCATTGCCCGAAAATGCGTGTGGTAGTCTATCACGCAATTACGTTAAACCCCATGATTGCGCTCAGATTGCTATTGGATTATACAGTCGGCCCTTCTTATACACGGATTTTTTATACACGGATTTAAGCATACACGGTTTGAAAATGTTCCAAAAAAGTATAAATTTACCTTGATTTTCCATTTTTTATTAGGGACACCATTTTGCTATGTCATTATACTTAATGGGACTTGAGCATACACAGATTTTGTTATACACAGGGGATCTTGGAACCAAACCCCAGCGTATAACAAGGATCCACTGTACTTCCAATTTCCCTTGTCTGATAAACTCCTCTGTTTGCACTTTGCACTCACTTTGCAGCAATTGAAGTAAACTTGAGGACAAATGAGGAAAGCAAGAAGAGGGAGGAGAGAGAAACGGACATTTTAAAAGCAGCTGAAAAGTGGGATGACAGGTTTAACTGGGGCTGCCCATGCCAAATCGGGGCAGTTGAAGAACATTTTTGTTGTTGTTATGTGCCCTTGAGTCAACTTCGACTCATGGAGACCCTGTGGACGAGACACCTCCAAGAACCCCTGTCTTTCACTTCTCTACTTAGTTCCTGCAAGCTCATGCCCATGTCCCCCCATCCATCTGGCATGTGGTCTCCCTGTCCTTCTTCTCCCCTCTACCTTTCCCAACATTATTGTCTTTTCCAGCAATCCATGCAGGGACGTAGCCAGGGGGGGGTCTTGGGGTCCAGACCCCCCCTTCCATTAGAAAAATGAATGGTGCATGCTGCTGTGCCGCCGTGCCCAAGGCTCATTATAATGGTGGCACTTAGTATGGACCCCCCCCCCTTCCTAAAATCCTGGCTACGTCCCTAATCCATGCCTTCTCATTATATGGCTGAAGTACATCAGCCTGAGTTTAATCATCTTGGTTTCTAAGGAGATCTCTGGCTTGATCGGTTCCAAGACCCATCTGTTTGTCCTTTTGGCTGCCCACAGTATCCTAAGCACTCTTCTCCAGAACCACATCTCAAATGAGTAGATTTTCCTTCTGTCTTCTTCCTTGACTGTCCAACTCTTGCAGCCATACATGGTGATGGAGAATACGACGACTTGGACAATTCTAACTTTTGTATTCAATTTTATATCTTTACTTTTCAGGATTCCCTCTAGTTCTTTCATAGCTACCCTATCCATTCCTGATCTTCTTATTTCTTGACTGCAGTCACCACTCTGATCTATATTTGATCCTAGGTACAGGATTTATTTAAATATTTTGATTTCCTTGTTGTCTAGATTGAATTTATGCATCTCTTCTGTAGTCATAATTTTGTTTTCTTTATGTTCAGCATTAATCCTTCCTTTGCACTTTCCTATTTAACCTTCCTCAGTAATCTTTCCAAGTCTGTGATGTCTTTTGCAACTACTATGGTATCATGTATACCATGTATAGCATGTAGTCTAATCTTATTTCACCACTGGACATGTGACATTATCTTTCACTGAGGGCACCTGAGTGCAGCAGGCCAGCTTAGAGGGTGCATGGCAGGCCTAATGGCGCACACAGCTCTGACCTCCAACTTGCTCACAGCTCCATCTGTCACCTTTTCAACTGACTACTCAGATAAATGCTTCAATGCAACAGCAGTTGGGGGAGTTTGTAGCCTAGTTTGTCTGCCTCTCTGCTTGTGCAAACAATCAAGGGTCTTTTTTCAACAGCGCTCCCTGAGAGGGCCAGCCAGCCAAGGCCAGCAAGAAGGGAGCATCACATCCAGATCTGGTGGTGGTGGTGGTTGTTATGTGCCATCTATTTGACTTCAACTTATGGAGACTCTGTGAATGAGAGACCTGTAAATCACCCTGCCATCTCCAGCCCTGCTCAGGTCTTGCAGATTCAAGGCTATGACTTCCTTGATTGACTCCATCCATCTGGAATGTGGTCTTCCTCTTTTTCCTACTGCTTTGTGCCTTATCAAGCAATATTGTCTTTCCTGGTGAGTCATGTCTTCTCGTGACACACCCAAAGTACGACAGTCTCAGTTTAGTCATCTTGGCTTTTGGTGAGAGTTCAGGTTTGATTTGCTCTAGAACCCATATATTTGTCTTTTTAGCAGCCCACAGTATCTGTATAACTCTTTTCCAGCACCACATTTCACATGAGTTGATTTTCTTCCTTTCAGTTTTCTTCACTGTCCAGCTTTCAAAACCATACATAGCAATAGGAAGTACACTGGATGATATTCAATTATATATTTTTACCCTTGAGGATATGGTCCAGTTCCTTCTTAGCTGACCTTTCAATACTTAATCATCTTCTGATTTCTTGATTTCAGTTTCAATTTTGAATAATTAGTGACTCAAATATAGGAAATGTTTGACTAGCTCAGTGCTTCATTGTCTATTTTAGAGTTAAGTAAATAATTTGTTATTATTTGTTTTCTTAATATTCAACTACAAATGTAGTGGTTTGAGTGTTGGACTATGACTCTGGAGACCAGGGTTTGATTCCCAGCTCAGCCATGAGAACCCACTGGGGACCAGGGTAAGTCAAACTCTCTCAGCCTCAGTAGAAAGTAAAGGCAAACCTCCTTTGAACAAATCTTGCTGAGAAACCTTGTGATAAGGTTTTGAAGATTATTCAGATTATTCAGTTTGGCACTTATTATGTGCAACCCCCCCCCCAGGAAACAGTATTTATACTCAGAAAACAGTGTTTTCTGCAGAGAAAATGTTGTTTATTACAGAAGGAACTTGTTTTCTTTGCAGAAAATGGTCTCTTATGTGCCCCAAAGGTGCATATTTCACACAGAGTATGTATCAAACTGTGATACTACATGGATACCCATCTAGGGTTCTTTTCAAATTTTCTCTTCCTTTAGGAAACCCATGTCCTGAATAGTTTTGAATATTCTTTCCACCCCTATGCTATGGCCATAATGTGCAGGAAACTGGGTTGATCCATAACAATAAACCAGTTCTTGTTGTGTGCCTCCAAGTCATTTCTAACTTGTGGTGAACCTATAATCATTTTTTACTTATAGCAAACCTTCCAAATCGTTTTTGACCATAAAGCAGACCTATCATGGGGGTTTCTTGGCAAGATATGTTCAGAAGGAGTTTGCTTTTGCTTTTCTTTGAGGCTGAGAGAGTGTGGCTTGTTCAAGGTCACCCATTCGGTTTCCATGGCCAAGCAGGGATTTGAACCATGGGCTCATAGCCCAACGCTTAAATTGCTACACCATGCTGGCTCTCCAACCAGTTCTAGCTATTTCAATTTCTACCAGGGGTCATTTGTAAAGCTTCTTAATTGCCCATTCCAGGCCAAGCCACTCCTCCAATACTATGCAGAATGATGAGAGTAACTGATAAGGATATATTGTTGCTCAGAAGATTCTTTACATTCTTCCCCCCCAGCGGCTGTGATTGCAGCCAAGCTCAAAAGGAACAGGAAATCCCGAGGGCAGTTGCAGATGATATCACTGTTCCAGCCCTGGCCTTAAACCCTGTGAACTTTGGTTCTTTTACATCACTCCTGGGAGCACTATTCTGTGATGTGCATGACTAAGGAGAGCCCTGGAGTCACAGTGGTGGGGCCTGCTGTCATCACTGACCACAGCATCCATCAGTGTCTTGTTAGGCCTAATAATGGAGCACATCATTGTGGTAACATTGCAATGCATGTTGACACCTCAACAACAACAAAAAGGAAAGGCCTAACCCTATTGATTTGCAATTTCACTTGTAAGATGAAAAGCACAGAGAATGGAGAAGGGTCATAATTCCTGGCTCTGCTCCATCCCAGTCCTGGCCTAATTGCAATATTTATGTTAAATATATAGATTTGCAAACAGGTACAATGTTATCTGCTGGGGTTTGGTTCTAGCACCCTCTGTGGATACCAAAATCCATGGATGCTCAAGAACCATTAAATACAGTGGCATAGTAAAATGGTGTTCCTTATGTAAAATGGCAAAATCAAGGCTTATATACATTTTTGGAATATTTTCAACCATGGAAGCTTGAATCTGTGTATAAAGAATCTGTAGATACAGAGGGCCAACTGTACTTACAAATGAGTAGCTGTTTGGTGGTGCTTGTTCAGAGTACAACATTCAAGGCAGGCCAAGGGACATGCTCCTTCTCTGTCTACCCCACCTTACCCATGGAAAAACATGCAAATAGGGGTATATGGTGGAGAGACATTTGGAGCATTTCCCTAAAACTGAAGGACAAGAGGTACACCCCTGAATGGATAAGGGATTTATAGACCAGAGCTTGAAAATTTTACTTTGGGAACTACACATTCCAGTATCCTGCAGTGACTAGGAGATTCTGGGAGAGGTAGTGCCCCGAAGTCATCTTTCCAGGCTCTTTCCCAAACCTTCTTGAATGCTGAGATTTGGCTTAAGAGAGAATAGCTACCGAGAAGCCGACATTTTTTAGCACTTGCTAGTCAAAATGTGAGGCATGAAGCTAACCTTGTGATGAAGGCCAGCAGTCCATCCCAGAACAATCCACGCTAAAAGGAAAGGAATATTAGGTTGTAAGAGTGCTGTTGCCTTGTTATACCTTTGAATCAGGGTTGAATTTGGGACAAAGGCATTGAAGAAAATGTGTCTGTGCTTATAGAATAGAAGAGTAATTCACTCGTGTGCATACGTGTGATCCTTTCTGTATCTCATGCTGTAATGAGTACTTAGTGTACTCAGTGTGAAAGTTATGTATTCTCTCTGGGTAAGATTATGTTTGCTAAGAAATTGGCATAGTAGTGCCCACACACTCCAAATATTAATTGATTCAAAGCGTGCTTATGTGTTATTAAGCGTACCATCTGCAAGATTTCCCACATCTTCACCTCCCATTTTCTTTGAGATTTATAGTACAAACGTATGCATGTTTACATGTAATTAAGCCAGATTGTGCTCCAAGGCTTATCCTTTAGTAAAATGTATTGAGGAATTCTGCATTACAACAAAATCCTGTGTGACTTTCCTTAGAACTAACTATCACTTTGTGCAGTGGATCTTCTTGTTGTTTGCCTCCAAGTCATTTTTTTTTACTTATGGCAACCCTAAGACAAACCTATCATAGGGTTTTCTTGGCAAATTTCTTCAGAAGGGGTTTGCCATTGCTATCCTGTGAGGCTGAGAGAGTGTCCCTCACCCAAGTCAGCCAGTGGGTTTTTTTGCTTCAGCAGGCAATTGAACCCTGATCTCCAGAGCCCCACAGAGCATGCGCAAAGCTGCCAATGCGCATCGGCGGACACACATTGTAGTGGGCTGGTATGGTGATCCAATCTGCACTGGCCTCACTTTGCATGAATACGCATTGGCCGATGCGCAAGACCTCGATCTGGAAGGCCACCCAGGTGTGGATGAATGATGCGATATGACGCGAATACGAATCGGCAAAGTGTATTCAGAGAGCGGGGTGTGAATGAACGATGCGTTATAACGCGAATACGCATCGGCCAATGTGAACTGACGTTCAAAAAGCCCCCGTGTGGTAAGCTCCATAGTCCAATGCTGAAACCACTGCACCACACTGGATCTCTTGTAGTGGATCTTCCTTCATTTAGAATCACCTCTAGGCAAGCCAATACAATAAAGACTCTCCATGCTATTTTTATCTAGTTCGGCTATTCTTGAGGGGAGATTTGGATTCAGTTCATTTTTGAACAATTCACCAACATTGGTACATTTCATCATATTGAGAATGGAATGGAGTTTAAAAAAAATTAGATGTGGGAGAAAGTGAAACTGACAGATTTTTTCCTTCCTTAAACACAGGACACCTGGGAAGTCTCTTGAGACGGTATTTCAAGAAAAGAAAAATCAAGCAAGGACTGTAGATGTAAATGCCTAAGGTATTTTTAGAGATAGATGGAAAAGAAAGGAATTTTTAATAAATGTATCCATCTGTGGTCTGGGAGACTATTTTAAAAAACCGAGTTAGTCTTATCTTTCAGTTTCACATTATTGGGAATAAACTGCAAGTGACTGGTAATATTTTTCTTCCTTTTTGAATCATATGGAAACAAATGTACATGACTAAAAATATTCATGTTTCATAAAAATATGCACAGATATGTTTAATTGATGGAGGGAAATGCATGCCAAAATGGTATATTAAAAAGAATAGGTAAAAAACAACAACACATACATTGGTAAAGACACATACCAAAATATGTGCATATTTCCCTGTGGACTCCTGCTTCAAAAGTCCCATGATCTGACACAGTACAGAGACCAGAAGAAAATGCAAGTGAGATTTGGAGAAATGCAAAAATAAAAATAGAGAAATTTTCACATTCCTACTTCATTTGGAAACTTGAATTATGATGCATTTCTACCTAAGCCAGGTACATAACTGAAGCCAATGTGTAAACATCACAAAATAACATTCTGGTGCCCAGTACTCAAAATGTAAGACATACACATTGATGCAGTCATTGTCTGTGTGATTTTCTTGTCTCTTGAGACTTGTACCTGAAGAAGAAGCACACCTAGGCATAGACACCTAGTAGTCTAACAAGTACATCAGTGAAACATGGGATACTAATCATAAGTGCTTTTACCTTCTTTTTCTTCTTCTTCCCATGTCACTATTGACTAGCAGAGATGAAATACACTTGCAACTGGAGACAGTATTGAATGGTAAGTCAACACACAGGTAAATCTCATTGATTCAGAGGATCTACTTTAGGTAGCATGTACTGGCTTGAGTGCTGGATTGGGACACTGGGTGATTAGCGATTTTCTGCCAAGAAACTCCCATGTTAGGTTTGACATAATCCAGAAATGACTTGAAGGCACACAACAACAACAAGCAACAGAATTCAGGCCAGTGATCCTACACTTCCCTGGGAGCAAGTCCAGTTGATCCTAATAGGACTTACTTGAATAAACATACAGTATCTAGGACTCACTGTTAGCTACTTCTTCCTCAACTGGGTTCATAGGCATTGTTTATTCCCTATTGCTTCCCACCCTCATGGCTCAGAATGGCTCACCTTCAGACTTAGACTGTTATCGCTGCCGTTACCTTAGACAAGGAAACCTTGGCATAATATTGGGAGGGCTAGGGCTAAAAAGTCTGAAGGTACCAGATCCCATCTGATTTTGGAAGCTAGCTCTGGTTAGTACTTGAGTGGAAGACTACCAATGAATACCATTTGTGATAGGCTGTATTTCATAGAAAGGAACTGACAAAACCACCTCTGAGTATTCCTTGCCTAAGAAAAGCCTATGAAATTAATGGGGTCACCGTAAATTGACAAGTGACTTGAAGGTACATACACACCTACCCTTAGTTCTCTAATTTAATACCTTTCTCTAACACTGGGATGGGAATTATATGGTCTTCTCAATGAGGGCACACTTGCTCCAAAACAAGATGCCGTATGCCAGAAACATCCCCTGACAGTTGCTTTTCCATTATTTTCTGGGAACTTTCCAATGTTCCAGTTACAGGCTGTTCCTTTTCTGAGCTGGAAATTGACAAATTTTCCACAGTGCTTTGTTTAGCTTAAATTTATTCTTCCTGTGATTATTACTGATTGCTTTGTCCTGCTTTTGATGTGAAAGACTTCTGACACTGGACACTTTAAAATATATGAAAGCTGTCTTTGTGTTTTTACTACAGTCTTCTTTTTGTTTATCTCTTTCCACTTGTGGAAAGCCCTTGTAGTGCCTGAAACCCTATTCAGTATCAGAATTCAGAAAAGTTACATTTTGGATTACAGTTTGCACTCCTTCCCTCAGCCAGCATGCTCATGCTGATTGATGGATTCAGGGAACTGTACCCAAAAACGTAACACTGCCAAGCTGTCTTTCACTGTTAATATCCTGGTGCATCTGATGAAGTGGGCTGGAATCCACCAAAGCTAAGCTAGAAATTCCTTTTTCTCCGTAAGTCTCAGAGAGGCTATGTGTGTGTGTGTCTTCAAATCACTTCTGATTTACATTGATTCCAAGGTGAACCTATCATGAGGTTTCCTTGGCAGGATTTGTCCAGAGGAGGTTTGCCATTGCCTTCCCGTGAGGCTGAGAGAATGTGACTTGCCCAAGTTTACCCTGTGGGTTTCATGTCTGAGCAGGAAATTGAACCCTGGTCTCTGGAGTCATAGTCTAAGACTCAAACCACTATATCATGCTGGCTCTCGTAAAAGTGCTATAAGATTCCATTGGCAGCGCTTTGCGCTGGCCTGGATACATGCTAGGGTTGCCTCGGGGCATCCTTTAGAGATGCCTGCAACCCTAGCACATAACATGACTGCGATGTCAAAATGGCGGTGCCTTGTCATTACGATGTCATGGCCGCGCTGCAGCCAAACGGCACAGCACAGGTGTGACGTCCTGGTGCCACTGGCAGGATGTTTGTGGTGCCCTTTCAGCAGCGCTGGAAGGAGCTCTAAAACAGAGTTCCTTTTGCTGTGGGTATCGCTGGCGCAGCCTTTACACTCAGCCCCTTTCTCTCTTTCTCCGCCACTGTCAGGGTGTCCTTGGGGCATAAAGCCCCAAGGACATCCCTTTCCAGGCTGCAGGGAAGCAGCGTTTTGCTGCTTCCCCGAGGCCTGGAAAAGTGGTGGATCGGGGCCTCCAGGGTTGCCGCTGTGGCCGCTGAGGCCCCGATCCATTGGGGAAAGGGGCGGTCTGTATCCTGCTTTTATATCTTTTAATTGTTGAAACAAACTAACATAGCTATGTCTTTGAATGTTGTTATTCTTCTTGAATGTAAAGAATTGGATGTGATACTTGAAAAAGTGTCTTAAGCAGTAGTCCCGAGTACATTTACTTGAATCTTCAGGAGGGGCAAGAAAATGATGTCTTCTTTCACTGTCTAATGGTTCCAGTGAGTTCACTGCGGAAATGGCTGACACCCCTGAATGAGTTCTGTCAATGTTTTGGCTGAACACTGAATACAGCAGATGATGTTAGAAGTCCTATATCAAGTCGGGGAGCAACTTGTAATTTCCAGCTGATGTTGATCTACAATACTCAGCCTTTTTTTACCAACATCTGGAGGGCAGGCTAATTTTCTCCACTGCTGTGTTAAACATCTGTAACTCCTAGAATATACAAAATGGAAAAAGAAAAAAACAATGTTATTATGTGCTGTCAAGTTTTCTTTGACACATGGCAACCTATCCTCGGTTTTTTGTTGCCAGATTTATTTAGAGGAGGCTTGCCTTTGCCTTTCTTTTAGGCTAAGAGTGTGTGACTTGTCCAAGGCCACCCAGTGGGTTTCCGTGGCTGAATAGAAATTCAGACCTGAGTCTCAGAGTCCTACTACACCAGTGAGACCACTACTCCATGCTGTGTCTTTGAAATAACATAGGGATTTTACATAAAGCCCGAAACCAAACAAGATAAATAGGAAATTTATATCCACCAAACAGTGATACCTTTACTGGCTAACCAAAATGCACAATATACTTGTTGCAAGCTTTCAAAGCTGCACTGGCTTCTTCACCATGCAAGGCGTTACAAACCAAACAGGAGAAAAAGCTGTTACAAACCAAACAGGAGATGTTAGAAAGATGCCTGCATTCTGTTGTTTCTGTCCTTAGTTAAGATGGTATGGAGAGGGTATCTTTTGCAGGCTGGCTCTTCCTCCTTCTGGCCATGTGGCAATTGGGAGATTTTCAAAGTCCAGGAAATTTACATTCCATTGATGAATTATGGGTGAAAATGCAACAGATCCCAGTCCCTTGGACAAAATGAATATCCCATTCTACAGCAATCATTTTCAATGCAGAATGTAGTTACCTGCAATTAATCACTTGTCTTGATAGCAAGACTGAAGCAAATTTCTGTTTCAAAGGTAACAGGACAAGTTTTGTATTGGTACAATAAGTAAAAATTTCCTCAAATTTTATTCTATTCTCTTATCTATCCTAAGTTACTTTAAAGGCAAGAAAGAAGTAATAAAATAATGAGTGATGTAGTGGGTTACTTTTCAATCACTGCAATGAGTAGTGGCAAAACTACTTTTAAAAACTAATGGGTATAGGGAATGAATTACTTTATAAAATGTAATTTTCCATGTTCTGTTCAGAACTTTTCCCCACTTTGTGTTTGAGCCTTTGAGAAACTGAATAAAGTTCAAAATGAAATTGTTATACTAGTTCATTCAAAGAATATTGACAGGGTCAATGAAATGCAGCTTGGCTCAGTGTAACAGGAGACTTTCAGTACAACAGAAAACTATGTAATCAATACACTGGAAAATGATATAATGTTGTCCTGTGCACACGTTTCTGGGTATAAGTTTAATAGACTTGAGTGGGCATTACGTCAATATGATGTCAATTAAAACTTACACACAATATCAAGAAAGAGTCACTTTGTTTTAAAGGATCATTGATCTTTCAGGTTTAAAATGCCACCAGAAATGTTTCAGAAAATTAATCAATAGGTTTCAAGGTGCAGTCTAAAGCTTCAGACTGATTTTTTCACATACATGTATGAACTCAGGTACATAAACATTTTACACTTCTTCCAGAATGCTTAGATTTATTTCCATTTCCATTTAGAGAGAGAGAGAGAGAGAGAGAGAGGAATAAATCCAGCTGACATGGCTTTGAGGGGGAAAAACTTTGAACAGTCATGCATAGTACAGATATTGATAAACAGTCCATATGTCTGAAAAAAATCAAATTATAACTAGAACGCATGTACATATGTAGATAGAGGAATGAGATATTCAGGTCACTAAGTAGTGATGATGGGTGTTTGTTCTCCATCCTTGGAGTATAAGAAACTTGGGAAGTTTCTTGGGGGTGGTGAGCTATAAATCCCAGCATGGTGGGCCATATTCTGGGAAATCTGGGAGTTGTGGTTCAAAAAAGGAACTTTTTCAGATTCTAGAGCTGAAAAAGAAAAATGGAAAGCTGAGCAGCAGCAGTGATAGAATGAAGGACAGTAGCCTAGAAGGCTGAAAAGGGTTCTGATAGGAGACTATGGGTCTATACAGACAGGCCAAAATAAAGCTGCTTCGGGTCACTTTGGATGTATGCTATTTAAATGATGCGTATGTCCTAAGAGGCCAGAAGCCACACTAAAGCCACGCTCCAGTACTAAGGACTGGAATGCAGCTTTGGCACAGATTCTGGCTTCTTACGATGCATGTGTCATTTAAACAGCTTACCTCGAAAGAGACCCAAAGCCGCTTTATTTTGGCCTGTCTGTACGGGCCCAAAGAAGAACACACTGCAGTACTTTATTGCAGGCCTGATTTATAATTTCCCAAATTTTTTAATTTTGCAATCACATACTTTAACCCCCATAGTACCATGTAGTACAATGTAACTATATAACCCCATCGCACCAGCATATATTTTGGTGGGAAGCCTTGACTTTTACAAACAAAAAGTCTTACTATCAAAATATATGATGGTACTGTGAGCATGAGGGTTGTGGATTATGGCCATAGTCCAGTAAAGCATTGTCTCTGCATCCCCTTGGTTTAGAGCGGATTGATTTTCACACACATCGTGGTTAAACTGGTTTTAGCCTGAATGGAAAGTAAAAAGGAGCGGCTTTGTCTACTTTCCGTTCAGGTTAACACCACTGTAACAACGACATAGTGTGAATTTAAACCCCTGTTTCTGCACAGGATTTCCTGCATGTGATAAACTCCATAAACCACATTGCTATTGGGTGCCTTCTAGTCATTTTTGACTTAGGGTGACCTGGAGCAACCCAATTTTGGGGTTTTCTTGGCAAGGTTTGCTCATAGAACTGTATTTTGCTATTTTTACTGTTGTACACCACATTGGTTCTCTAATATAGACTACATAACAAGCAGCTTGTCCACAACATCATGTGGGAAGTGCTTTTTTCAGGGAGTGGGGAAAGCAAAGAGAAAAGGGTCAAAGTCCTCCTTTGTATACACAAGCCAATATGTGTAATTTTCTGAGACATAAAATGGCGTTCTTTTTAATATATTCTTGAAACAGGTGTCATAAAAACACCTGTTCTAGCTCGCCTTTTTGGAATTCAAGTTTTGTAACTTAACATTTTTGTCAGGTTTTTTCTTTGAAAGACAAAGGAAAAGCGTCTTGACTTCAAACGGATTTTCTTAATAAAATTGCAGGAGACAAAAACACTTGAGAGGAAAGGGGGGGGAAACCCTCTAAACTATGAAATAGCTGTCACCCTGTGGGAATGTGAATGAGGAAGACTTCAGAAAATGATCCGCGCTGTTTGAAATGTCTCTCTGACTAACGCAGCATGAGAACCTTGGAAAGGAAATGCTTTTTCCCCTCTTTTATTCTTAAAGGATGTATAGTTAGTGTACTTGAAGCAGGCTTGAGCTGAGGAATCTTTGAAAAGAAAAACATTTTCCCCAAGTTTTTTTTTCATGAGGAATGACTGTCTTCTTTTGTAGGCAAATGACCTCTTATATTGTACAGAAAGATTTCCAGCTTGTGTGTGTCTCTCTGTGTGTACTCCTTTGAAAATGAGGCTTGATATGAATGTTTTAAAAGGGGGGAAAATCAAGTAATGACCAGATGAATTTATTTCTTTCCTAATTGTTGCAGTCTCATAAATCCATCGCTTAATTTCAGGATGAAACTTCTATCTGACGTCTGTTACGTTTGGACAATGTCACCCATTGCTGTAATTCATGGTGTCACCCCCCCCCATGACTTCCTCCCATACTACCCCATACAGAATCCATAGGCCTGTTACAGACTGCCAAAATAAAGCTGCTTTGAGTCTCTTTGGAGGTATGCTATTTAAATGATGCATGGGTCCTAAGAGTCCGGAGGTTGCGCCAAAGCCACACTCCATTCCTAAGCACTGGAGTGCAGCTTTGGTGCAGCTTCCGGATTCTTAGGGTGCATGCATCATTTAAACAGCATACCTCCAAAGAGACCCGAAGCAGCTTTATTTTGGCAGTCTGTAACAGGCCTTTGTAATGTTTTTTTGTACTAATGTTACTCATAAATAGTAATTCCCATATATCACTAAATATAATGGCAGTAGTTGTAACATAAACAACTCTCTTCCCACTGAGCCTCGCTCACTCCAACTCTTCAGTGTTTCAAAGAGACACAGGGAAATGCCACAGTTCATGTCTGCCAAAAGGAAGATGTTTGGGGAGCAGTGGTGTCACCCCTCCTTAGGATGTCACCTAGTGTGGGCCACAACTCCATAGTGACACCCCTTCACCCCTAGAAATGTACATTTGGTGTTTTCTCAGTCTCTTTCTCAGAGGTTCACAGCTTCACCTGAACCTCTTAATTCTCCTAAAATAGGATCATTTTGGATTTGGATTTTCCCCTCTCACTTTTTCCCTCACAAAAATCAGTTGAAATTTGCATAAAGCTTATATTATCTGTGAAGTCGAAGGCTTTCATGGCCGGCATCCATAGTTTTTTGTGGGTTTTTCGGGTTATGTGGCCATGTTCTAGAAGAGTTTCTTCTTGATGTTTCACCAGCATCTTATATTATATTATTTAACTTTACTGGGGTTTTGCTCTCTCTCTTTACCACTTTAGTATTAAAACATTCATATCAAGCATCATTTTCAATTTATAGTATTACTGTTCTCTGTTTTCTAGAGCTGAACAGTGTCACAGGAAGGAAACTTTAACTTGAAAAGGTCAAACATTGGAAGAGATTTAATTTTCTTCTTACTTTGAGAGAGGATTTCCTCCCTGTAGAGCAATGTTCCATTTACATTAACAGTGCAATAATGCACATATCTGCTCAGATGTAAGTCCCAATGAGTTCAATGGGGTTTATTCCCATTGATTCTTTCTTTAAAAAATATTTATATTCAAAACAGATCTCAGTTACATACAATAATGACAGAGCACTGGTAGTGCAGTGGTGAAATGCCTGTAATGCCGCCACTCACTCACAAACCATAAGGTTCAATCCTAGCCAGGGGCCCAGGGTCAACTCAGCCTGGCATCCTTCTAAGGTTGCTATAATGAGTACCCATTGATTAGTTAGAAATGGATATTTAAATTCTGTTCCATTCTTGTTGTAAACCTTGCATGTCATATTTATATATAGATAACAAATGTATATATAAATTGTTTGTTTGGATACTTGGTTGACCTCAATATCTCTAATATTAAGAGAATCTCAGATGCACTTAAAACTATAGGATCAAATTTGGATTGTAACAAATGTTTCAGTTATAAATTGCCATTTAGCTGATAAAGGCTAAACTGCTTCTGCAAAACTGAAAAAGGTAAAAACTCATCAACACCAAATATCTGATATAAGGTAACAATCTCATTATCTGCCCACACCACCCGTAAAAATGGTTCCTTACCAATTTTCAAACCTTGATTTCCCCATAAAATCAATTTGATGAGCATATGGGTCAGACTGGAATCGACAAGGCAATATTTACCACACAGTTCTAACTGCCGAAATTGTTGGCAAAACACTGCCCTTTCTAATAAAATGGGAACCAAGGACTGTCCGTTTGAACAAAGGTGCCATAAATGAAGACTCCAAGGGTGACCATGGGGGGTTATTTATTTTAAGTGGGTATGTCCAAAAATTAATACAAGATAACAGATATGCTCAATGGTATGTAAGAAGTTCTGGAAGGCTGGACTTCACCTCTTTAACTGGAATTTGCATCCTTTTCATTGATATTGTGGGAGGAGATGAGCCTCCCTAAAGCTTCCAATTTGGAAAAAAATGGCCTCCGAAGTGACTTATGGAGCCCAAATTCAACACTAGAGGCAAAGGGAAGCCATTTTGAGGGAAAGGTCAGTGAAATAAAATCAGCCTAACTCCTGAATTAGGCTCAATTTTTGAAGAAGTAAGTCGGGCACCGGAGGCAGTGTGATAAAGTCTAGGATTAAGTATGTCTAAGGAGCCAATGGTGTTGTTATAAATTTTGAATAGCAGGAATCATAATGGTTCCCAGAGGCAGATCCCAAAATACCACCCAAAAATTCAAACAGCTCAATAACCCAAAGCTTGCAGTTTTCATCTTCACCAGGAACAGGTCTTTTGTAATGCAGATCTATCTCCTAACTGCCTGCTCAAGATGGAGCCACCCCAAAATACTTTGCGTTACGAAAGGCATAACTCACAACAGTATATTGTGTCTGGGGAAAACCTGTCCCTGTGTAAATTATTATGGGAATTGCATCTAAGGGCCCGAACAGACAGGCCAAAATAAATCTGCTTCAGCTCACTTTGGAGATATGATGTTTAAATGAACAAGCATCTTAAGAGGTCAGAAGCTGTGCCTAAGCTGCACTCCAGTCCTTAGGTCTGGAACGTGGCTTTGGTGTGGCTTCCAGCCTCTTAGGACCCATATGTCATTTAAACAGCATACTTCCAAAGTGACCTGAAGCAGCTTTATTTTGGCCTGTCTGTTCAGACCCTAAGTTCGGAGAAAATAGGGAAGCCTTAGAGGGTGGCTGATGGCATCACTATCAGAGATAATCTAACGGTAGCCCCAAGAGCCTGGGTTCTACTGCAACACTGTATAGGGCTACCATTTTGTTTTCATGGAAGTGCTTTGTGTTTCTGGGAATATGCCCTTCTGACTTCTGAAGAAGCCAATGAATTAATCCATGCCATACATATATCCTAGGTCCTCTGCTATGTTTCTTTGAGTGCTAGTTGTGTGCTGAACAGGTGTCGATCAAACTGCAGTCTTCTAATCTCTTCTAAGCCACAAAAGGCAGGCATCAAACCTTGAGAACAAGATGGATGATGAGAGGCTGCACAGAAGATTTATTGAGTAGCAGAAACATCAACGATCCTGATTAATTTCAGGACACCCAGCTAGACAGCTTCATGAAAGAAAGAAAGAAAAATCAGTAAAAGTCTCATTACTATTATTGCTAATGAAGAACACCATGATGACCCTCAGTGCTAATTGTTTAACCAATAATTACTGTTACATCAACTAAAATACAGTCCCATCCACAAAATAAATTTCAAAAGTCCTGTATAATAAAGCAAAACATTAATTCAGATGTAGCTTTTTAAAAATAACCCACAATGGTGGTTTCAACAAATTTTTGGTTGCATTTTCAACACAGCAATGGGAACTCTTGCATCTCCCTTCACATGAGAAATGTCTTTTTATTAGACAGAAGATAAAATGATGTTTGCTAAATCATCTGAATTGCCTAGGCTCTCTAACACTTTCTCAATGAATGCCTCCCTAAGGTTTTATGAATATTGCACAATGGAGGTTGTAATGACAAATATATTTTCCATGTCCCAAGCTCCATAGTAGACACATAATTATTGTTATTCTGGAATGTCCTGGTATTGCTCCTCAAGAAACTGAGAGGGTATAATTTGGAATCTCTCAGTGTAAAACAAACAAATAAACAATCCTGAGGCTACCTTGTGGAGATTAGATCATGAAAATAGCTCTCAAGGGCATGATCAGTCTTAATGAACCAGGGAGATGGTGAAAATAAAGACGTTCAAATTGACTCCGTGTCATGATTGGAAGACTAATCCCCAAGCCTCTCATGTGTGTGTGTGTGTGTGTGTGTGTGTGTGTGTGTGTGTGTTTGCCTGGTCTGGACTCCAGCATGTTAAGTTTGAAGCCTAGTCAAAATGCCTATATTTTATGATCACCATCTTTCTAGACATCACCTGTTCTGTCCAGGTTTTCCAGCCAAGAAGCTGTCATTTATTTTGAGGGAAAGCAGCAAGGAGTCTTAAAAACTTCACATGTTCTACCTGTGATAAGCTTGTTTCATTACCAGGAGTTGCAGTCTGAAAAGCTTGTCCCAAATATAATCCATTAGTCTTTAAGATGCCATAATGTGCTTTTTGTTATTTTGCTGCAGCAGATAACATGGCTCCCCACTAGACTGTTTCAAAGATTCGACAGAGTAATATATAATAGATAACAGCAGAGTGTGAAACTTCAAGCAGGTGTAAATTTATCTGCTCCAAGAAATACCTCCTGCTGGGGCTGCCTTTGAAGAAGAGGGACAACGTTTCGTGTTTTGTAGCATGTGGGCTTCTAAGTCAGAAACTACTGGAAGACACAACAACAACAACAACAACAACAACAACAACAACAACAGCCATGTATAATGACTAGTAACAAAAAGAAGCCCCTTTGTCCCTTGACAGGCCCATAATTAACCAGATGATTATTATATGACAGTTGTAATATAGATGCAATAGCTTAGTGGTTAAGACGCCAATTCTGATGATCAGAAGTTGGCAGTTCAAGGCCCAAGTGCTGCAGGATGGGGTGAGCTCCCATCACTAGTCCCAGCTTCTGCCAACCTAGCAGTTTGAAAGCATGCAAGTGGAAGCAGATAAATAGGTACCACTTCTCAGTGGAAAGGTAACAACATTTGATGCAGTTATGCTGGGCACATGACCGCCAAAGCAGTCCTTAGATAATGCTCTTTGGCAAAGTAACGGAAATGATCACTACCCCCTACAGTTGGTTACAACTAGACATTCATGTCAAGGGACTACTTTACCTTTACCTAGGGTTTTTTTGTTTTTGTTTTTAGCTACAGATCTCCGTGTCCATGCTGCCTGGCAAACGCTGTGAGCTGCAATACAAAAACCACTCTTATTTCAAAGCCCTGCACAGAACTTAGAAAGTGATTTTATCTTAAGTCATACCATTGGCCAACTGGGTCAGTATTATCTACAGTAACACAAGAAGTGCATTGGGGCAGACACGTTCAGCAGAAACTCTGATAGTTTGTGTGTCGTTTGCCTTCGAGTCATTCCCAACATAATACGTTCCACACTCTCAGAACATCTGGGAAGAATTTATTAGAATACCATAAGCCCAGCTTAATGTCAACTTCCCATAGATTGTTTACGGCCACAGCCCCCAAACTATGGAACAGCCTACCGGAAGAGATCTGTCTTATCACCACCTTAGATGCCTTTAAGAAGGCACTTAAGATGGATCTCTTCTGGCGGGCTTAACCATCCGACCTCTTATAGGAGATCTTTAAGATAAAATGCTTCACTTCTGGTTATGATGTATATTTTCTAAATGTTTTAGATGTTCTAGATGTTTTAGAATTTTATTGAATTAATAATAATGTCATTGTTTTATTGATTGTATTTTATATCTGTACTGTGTTAATTTGTTGATGTACTCTCGCCTCGATCCGTAGGGAGAGGTGGGAAAATACAAATAAAAATTATTATTATTATTATTATTATTATTATTATTATTATTATTATTATTAGGCAACCTCAAGCTGACCCTGTCACAGGGTTTTCTTCGCAAGTTTCTTCATGGAGGCAAGGGAGGGGGTTGCCATTGCCATCCTCCAAGGCTGAGAAACTGTGACTTGTCCAAGGTCACCTACTGAGTTTTCATGGCCAAGTGAGGATTTGAACCCTGGTTTCCAGAGTCATAGTACAATGTTCAAACCTCTACACCACACTGGCTCCACTGGAGTTTAAATGTGGGGTCAGTGTAAAGCATAAGTAGGCAAACTTTTGCCCTCCAGGTGTTGTTAGACTCTACCCTAGCCAGCATGAGTCATGTCAATGCATGGTAGAATTTGTACTTCAGCAACACTTGAAGGAGCCTGTGTTGTTTATCTTGGTTTACAGATATGTCTAGGATACTTTAAAACTGCACATCTGCATGCTGTGTTTCCTCATGATCTGACATGGCTATAGAATCCTGGGATCTGAAGTTTGGTCAGAGGCAGTAGAGGAACTCTCTGGTTTGAAACTTCTAAATGCCCCTTCCTAAACTGCAAATCCCAGGATTCTTAAACTGGAATTATGGTCATTAAATCGAAATCATAGTGCTAGAAATGTGTAGTGTGAAATGTTCCTGGAGTTCCACTGACAGCAAACACACATGTAAAAAAGATTTATAAATGGATTTGTTGAGAAGGAAAGGTCTAGATGTGGCAGAATATCTACTTCCTGCTATTGGCATTTAATATAAGCAGAAATACAAGCAATACAGTCGTCCACACAGCCTTGACAGACTGCACTGACTTGAATCTAGAGGCTGAAATTATTAGTTCGAACTAGATCCATTGATGGGAACTTGGAAAGTTAAGTATTGTGTAAGTTCCATTGATCCAGTGTCTAGTCTAACTGAGGCTGCATACACACAGCAGAAATAATCCAATTTGACACCATTTTAACTGCCATGGTTCAATGCTACAGAATTCTGGGAAATGTAATTTTGTGAGACATTTAGTCCTTTCTATCAGAGAGCTCTGATGCCACAATCAACTTCAGTTCCCAGAATTCCCTGGCATTGAGCCAGGGCAGTTAAAGCAGTTTCAAACTGGATTATTTCTGCAGTCTGTTTCAGACCTGAGATGATTAATTGTATTTAGGCAAGAAATTCCAGGAGCAGAATGTTTTTATTTTTATAGTACTTTATTTCCACCATGTTTTCACTAGTAGAAGTAGGGGTGGGCTATGGGGAATGCTCATATTTTCACTGGTGGAATTTTTGACGGATGCTCTATATTGTGGAATTTTGTATCAGGTCTTATAGATGGAAAGATGAATTGGCTGAAGAACACTATTCCCCTTCTGAAAATGAAAGCTGGGAGGCTCTAACCAATCAAAAGGATCTTCTGTTTGTGGAATAAGACTCTTTCATTCATTCATGAAAGAGTAATCCTGGATCCAAGCCCAAGTATTTTGACAAATGTAGCATTGTTGTTATTGTGTGCTTTGAAGTGATTTCCGATTTATGGTGCTCACAAGGCAATCCTATCATGGGTTTTTCTTGGCAAGATTTGTTCAGAGAGAGTTTGCCATTGTCTTCCTCTGAGTCTGAGACAGTGTGACCTGCCCAAGATCACTCAGTGGCTTCCCATGGTTGAACAAGCATTTGAATCCTGGTCTCCCAGAACCGCAGTACAGCACCCAAAACATTACATCACACTGACTCTGAACAGATGTAGCATTAAGAATGGTCCATCTTTTTAGAAGAGAACGGGAGCTTACCTCACAAAGATCTGCTAGTATTACAGCAACATCCTCTAGGGCTGGAATAGACAACAGTAGAAATAGTCACAGAACTTGATGTTGGGAGCATTTGGGAACAGAGTGTGAACACGAGCCCTCTTGGAAAAGTCTAACTTTTCCCATGATCCATATTTTTGAAAAAGCCTTTCTGTCCCAAATGTGAAGAAATGTGTGAATTTTGGTGAATTCTTTTTGGAACTAAATTGCAATAACATTATCACCCATCTACACCAGCCAAATTTAGCAGGCATAGCTATTCCCATGAAGTGCCCTATGTGTTACAGGTGAGATTAAAAAAAAGAGGTAGCAATCTACATTTGGCACCAGCATAGGTAAGGGATTCAGACTTTTAAGTTGAGCACTCACAGTTTTGGACCTGAATCTGTCCATCTCAGTTTTTCCATCTCTCCTGCACATTAAAAAGGTGATTATCAAATAATAATAATCATCATGATCAAATTATAGTATATATATTTTTAAAAACCAAGTAAACCAAAACAGAATTCTCCCCTTTCTTTAAACACTGTCTGAATAACATTGTGCCAGCAAAAGCTGTAAATATAGGAGCCAGGCGTGAGCAGTCTATTCTTCATTCCAACTGTTTCTTTCCCTCTAGGTTGCACAGCTTGGAGCATCATGGCTGTGGTTTATGCCTTACAAGGCATCCTTGTGAAGAATCATATATAAGGAGGACTATGAAGAAATTAAAACGAAGGTTAGGAGCACATCTCTGTATTGTACCAAAAAGGAAAAGTGCTCTATTTGAAGCATTTGGTAGTGCTTTTAGGATCAGCCAAGGGATCAGCTGAGAGAGGCTTTTTACAACTAGGCATCCTGGCTGTTACAAACAAATCTAGGTACATTATTTATCAGGTAAGACCCAATGTGTGCAGTCAATTTTTGCTTCTTAAGATCTGTGCAGGTCTTTCACATATCCCATCTCTCCACAGGTTGGACTGTATTACTGAGCAGCCTTATGACCATATGACATTCTTTTTGGATTAATAAAGGAAATAAATGGAAACTAAACCACTTCAAAACTGTCTGCATCTCTTTGTCCTCTGTAACATTTCATTTAGCAGGTTAGATTTTTCCAAGAGGGCTCTTGTTACGCACGCTGCTCTGCAATGCCCCTAATAGCAAATCCTGTGACAAATTCTACTGTTTGGCTATTTCAGCCCTAGAGGTCTTTTGCTGTAATCCTAGCAGATCTTTGTGAGGCAAGCTCTCATTCTCTTCTCAAAAGATTGAGAGCAACGGTAGGTCAGCCCTTTGTTCAGTTGTCTGCTTAGTCATTTGGGAAAAGAACTTGATCTCTTAAGTCATGAAATACCTTTCCTAGTTTTATGTGGCCCTTATCTCCTGCAGGTCTGCAAAGACAGAATGATGGGTGGGTGGGAGAAAGGGAGAAGAAAAAACTTCTCAATCCTGTAGTGTTCCAAATGATGCCTATTTGGGGCTCTGAACCCACCCATTGCTGGCATGTAGCCCCCAATAGATTAGCCCTGATGGATTTAGTTATGTATTTTAGGCATTTTTATCCTGCGCTTCAGAGGCTGCCAAAGCAGCTTACATGCCATTAAAACAGCAGACTGTTTAAAGAGGTGGCAACAAAGACACTTTGCTGTCATTCCATTTTCAGTCAGTTCTGTTTTCTGTGGAGAAGGGACTCAAGCAGTGACTCAAGGGTGGGGAATATGCAGGGACGTAGCCAAGGGGGGGTTCTTGGGGTCCGGACCCCCCCTTCCATTAGAAAAATGAATGGTGTGTGCTGCTGTGCCGCACCCAAGCCCCATTATAATGGTGGCACTTAGTCTGGACCCCCCCTTCCTAAAATCCTAGCTACGTCCCTGGAATATGTGATCCTCCAGATGTTTTCTGACTACAATTCTCATCATCCTGCCCTGTTGGCTGTGTTGCTGTTGTGCGCCTTTAAGTTGTTTCCAACTTATGGTGACCCTAAGGCAAATCTATCATGGGTTTTTTGTGGCAAGATGAGTTCAGAGGAAGTTTGCCATGGCCTGCCCCTGAGGCTGAGAGCATGTGGCTTGCCCAAGGTCACTCAGTGGGCTTACATGGCTGAGCCAGATTTTGAACCCTGGTCACCGGAATCCAACACTAAAACCACTACACCAAGCTGTTTCTCATTGGCTATGTTGCCTAGGGCTTAAAGGAGTTCCAGTCCAACAAGATCTGAAGGGCCACAGGTTCCCAGCTGTGCATGAATAGAAGCACAGATAAATATACAAAAACACCACAACCGCCACAGAGTTGGAGGTTGTTGAGAGCGGAACACATAGATTGATGTGAAAACTGCATTTTGAAAAGTCCAGTGTGAGCAAATGCATTTGAAAGACCCCACACTGAAGCTGAAAAGTACAAATTGGAGGGAGGGAGTTCAACAATTGAGGAGCTGTCTTTGTATTTGCCAGTCTAGCTGTTTTAACCAGTGGACACATGAGCAGAACAACTGGCAGCGACCTGCAAGTGGAGATAGCATGATCCAGGCGTCTTGCTGTTTTTAGGGAAGCTATAAAGGCACATATGTTCAAACTGGCCTTTTAAACTCTTTCTGTGTTTAATGTTCTTATTAGATTTTATTATTTGTTTCTAGTGGAGTTCATCAGCTGCCTTGAATTGTATTTTTTCTTTGTGGAAAGATAAAATGTAATAAACAAATGAATGAATGAATAAAAATAGATAAATAAATGCAGTCTCTCAAGTAAGCTAGTTCTAAACCATTTAAAGATTCGAGGGTAATAACCAGAAATCAAACCAGAAACAAATTGTTAACCTGTGTCACCCAGTGCATAAGAGGTATCACATAGTGTGAATTTTTCTGGCCTCCATCAGCACTTTGGCAGCCACTTTTTCTGCCTGTTGAAGCTTTCCAGCTAGGCTTGAAGGCAGCTCAATGCAAAGTGCATTATAGCAATCCAATTTAGAGATAACCAGTAAACAGGTTCCTATAACTAGGTCTGACAGCTCCAAATGAGGCTGTAGCAAAGACATTGTTACTGCCATTTCCTGGCCTTCACCAGGTGCCACAATGTCAAAAAGAGACTCCAAACTATGTGCAGACTTCTTATTGAACCCCGAAAAGCAGGAACAGGTTTACTTCTCTCTGAGTAAGTGGGTAGCTAGCGTCAGTTACCTTCATATTTACATCTTTGAAAAGTAAAAAGATCTAAAACCTAACTTCTCTTTGCAAATGGACCCACTGCATGATCATCTAGTTCCATGAGTTTTTTGACACTCTGATTTCACTCAAGTAGAAAGAGTGATGAAGTCATTGTGTATATGCTTGGCTGAAATGCAAGTTAATAAGACTGCACAGACTGTTCATTTGTCTGTTCAGAAGGTGAACTTTTAACAGGACCATAGAGATGACAAATTTCAATGGCTCTGGGTGTTAGCTCGCATTAGATCATTAATATTCTCAGTGTCACCTGCACTTGGGAATCCAGTCACTCTTATATTTGATCGGTAACACATTCTCAATCAATTTCAGTTTAAATGTCAGTGGCTTCAACTGTTTATTCAGTTATTCAGAGCACAAACACTCCCATAATTCAGTTATACCAGTTTAGGGGCTCTAGGTTTCTGTGGAAGTCCCACTATGGTGGCAAACAGGCAGATACACCATTACGATGATGGATGTGAGTCAGGATCCATCATGAGAGGCATTGCAACTCAGAAATACTGCTGCAATGTTTGATATGAGACAGAGCTGTGTGAGAAATGTGTATTGTCATAAAATAAAAAAGGTCTAAAATAACCTTGTCTAAGCATGTGATCTCCAAATGCTTTGGGCCTCTTTATTGTCCTGATTGTTGATCAGGCTAAGAAAGGTTGATGGGAAGGTACCAGCTTGGGAAGGCTGGTCTGAGAGCCTCTAGAAATATTTTCCACCAAAATGAAACTCCCTCAGTCTTCTGAAATCCTGTTTGCAGGTATCCACACAGAAAGTGCTAGAGCGGAGCATGGCATTGAGTGTAGATGTTTATATTTTTCCATGTTAGCAAACCTGGAATTTTGGGATGATTTTGTGTGTGTGCATGGTGTGCATGTGTGTGCATGTGTGTATGAGAGAGATTATATAGTGTTAGAACCTCACTGCCTCACTTACTTCTAGGAGTATCAAAGTTACTTCTACCATATTTGGAAAGCTAGAATTTCTTGCCATTTTGAGGATATTTTTGAAATCAGCAGCAAGTGAAAATACTGGCATGCAAGACTAGAAAGCACTTGACAACACAATAGACACAGAGGACTAGAAAAATCTTATATTTGAACATTACACAAAATGCAGGATTCCTATAACTTCTAACTCCCCTTTTAGTGAGGGCAGATGAGGAGGGCTGTTTTGGAAAACTTTAAACAACACAATGTACTTACATCTAGGCTTGCCATAGTTTGCTACCACCAAACCGGGACAAAATGTAGGAACAAAATTTAGGACAAAAATTAGGCCAAAATGTAGGACAAATGTAGGATAAAAATTTGGTCAAATGTAGGACATTCAGGAAAAAATGGAGGACACAACCAACCAGAAGCCAAAAACATTAATATTTTGTTTTAAAAACCATTAATATAAATGCTTATATTATAGAGATCTTGTTGCACCTCTGATACTAAATGCATTTGAGGAAGCAGACTTTGGGAAAGCTCATGCTGCCAACTTCTTTCTTTCAGTTAATAATAATACAGTAATAGAATTCAAAAACACAGAGATTTCCCCTTACCTTTGAGACTAAATGCATCTGAGGAAGTGCAGCACAGCAGAAGGAAGCAGTGGAGGAGGACCAGGGTTTGATCCCTTCCTTGGGCATTAAAAAACAACCCACTAGGCTAGTCACACTCTCTCAGCCTCAAGGGAAGGCAAAGGCAAACCCTGTCTGAACAAATCTTCTAAGAGAACTCCTTGTTGGGCAAATCACACTCTCTCAGCCTCAGAGGACGGCAAAGTCAACCCTCCATGCACACAAACACACCTAATCGCCCGCTCCCCCGTCAACGGAGAGAGGCCCTCCGCTGTCGCTGTTGCACCAAAACCACAGCAAGTAATGGCGGAGGCCTGGGCCTTCAGCCTCTCTCTCCACTGGTGGGGAGGGAGGTTGGGGAAGGCCTAGGTCTCCTGCCACCATGCCGAAACCACAGCAAGCGATGGCGGGAGGCCTAGGCCTTCCCCAACCACCCTCCCCACCAGTGGAGAGAGAGGCTGAAGGCCCAGGCCTCCGTCATTGCTTGCTGCGGTTTTGGCTACCCTAGCTGGTCAGCTCCTCCTCCTCTGGGCCACTGGCCCTTGTGGGCCGTTGGAGAGGCTGCAGCTTTCAGCTCCTCCTGTGGCCCAGCCAAGAGGAGGAGCAGCTGTGGGCCTGTGGCGGGGTTGGTTGGGAGCTTGAGTGGGGGGGGAAGCGGGACATCCTTATGTGCAAACCCTTGGTGGGACAATCCCAAGGCCCCAAAACCGGGATTGTCCTGCCTAAAAGCGGGATATGGCAAGCCTACCTGGGTGACTTTGGGTAAGCCACACTCTCTCCGCCTCAGAGGAAAGCAAGGGCAAACCCCTCTGAACAAATCCTGCCAAGAAACCTGTGTGATAGCTGTTTCCTTTAGGGTCAGCATAAGTGGGAAATAACTGAAGTCACATAACAATAACAAATCTAGGTAACTGTGTCACATTAACAATTGCTATTTTGTCACAATTGTGATACTACTGTATATACTCATGTATAAGTCTAGAAATTGAGGTCAAAACATGGAGCCAAAAAACCTGAGTCAACTTATCCATGTGTCAATGTAAGTATTGTATCTTAACTCTCATTTAAAAGAAGGAACAATCTCCTGGTGAAAAGCAAGAGTATAATATGTGAAGCACTGACCCCCTCTACTCTCTCATCCATCCAGTCTTAATAGTAAGCACAAAGAGTTATGTCTGATGGACTTTTGTAAGTTCTTTGACATTATTTTGCTTTGCTTCATCTTTTAGATCCTTTGCTATATGCCTCTAAATTTTATTCTCAACTTATCCACAGCTCATAGCAAAATCCATAATTTTGGCCCCCAAACTTGCCATCGATTTATACATGAGGTCAACTTATACTCGAGTGCATACAGTATTATTATGATCATAATCCCTCCCAACCTACTTTGCCAGACATCCACTGCATAGGATATTCATTCTGCCATGGAATAGAACATGTGTGGATGATGTTTCCATCAGGCCAAGCACCTGATACAGGATATCAGCCAAGCTTTTTATTCAGACAGGCTTTTGGCCTTTAACCGGATATAGCAGAAGGGTCTTTTAATAGGGCATTCCATATTTTTCCCCCCGTTTTCAATATATCCAATACAGGGAGAGGTGGGATACAAATAAATATTATTATTATTATTATTATTATAATTATTATTATTATATTGCAAACCTCTTTTGTTATTTTAATACCATTGCCTGTTTAATGGTTTTATAACTTTTGCACCATACAGTTAGTTGGCCTTGCGAGTTCATGAATTCCTTATCCAGCAATTCAAGCATCCAAGGTTTGAAAATATTCCAAAAATATATAAATTCCAAAAAGTAAAGCTTGATTTTGCCATTTTATATAAGGACACCATTTTTTTCATGCTATAATGGGACTTGAGCACCCATGGATTTTGGTATCCATGGGAGGGTCCTGAAACCAAAACTCAGCAGATACCAAGGAACCAAAGTATTATTGTTTTAACTATCTTGTGCTTTAAACTAAGCAATCCACCGTTCATTCCAGATGGCAAGAAGATGTGTGATCTAATTTCCAACAATAAGAGCACAAGAAACACACCAGCATATGCTCACAATCACCTGAGACATTTACTCTGTCTAGAAAGAGGTGCCCTGAGGATCATGCAAATGGGTCTTCATACATGCAGGATATTGGAACTAGTTGGGGGCAGGGGTGGCTTCCACATCAGTGGGGTGGCAAATCCAGCTATCCAAAGTATAATCCTTTCAAATCAGGTGAGTGTTGGTTAAAAATTCAGCTTTAAAACCTGCAATATGGGAATGGCATGGACTGCCCCAATCAGGAAAAATAAAATAATAGATGGTCCCACGCTTCCTTTGGAGAACCTGCACATTCAGTCAGTCTTCCATATCCCTGTGATCCATAGATTCCACATCCACAAACTGAAAATATGTTTTTTAAAATTCCAAAAGTCAAATAAAACAAGGGCCTACTGTGGTTTTTAACATCCAAACAAAATTCTGACTCTTGACTCCTAATAAAGGCTTCAAGGGATCACATTGGACTGCTGTGACTAAAAGTTTTTTCTCTCAGTTACCATCCTGCAGGATGAATCCAGCCCCATATCTCAATGTCAAGTGAATATTCAGCACCAGCAGTTCCACAAATATATACAAAGTTGCTCACTTTGCCTTGTTTCAATCAGCTTCAGATTTTGAGTTATCATCTGCATTCAGCAGTGGTGTTCAGAGTCATCGGTCCCTAAACACCATCCACACACCCAAACTCCATTGACTGCAATCATCAGTTGCTTTGCAAAATTTCCATGGATTATCATGCAAAGCTGCACATGCACCAATGGCATCTAATATTCAACTGCATAATTTATATTGCATGTGTATATTTTTAATGCTTTATATCCCACTGCACAGATTTAACTAATTGAAATCTGATTGTTAGATTTACACCCCACCATTATTCACCCAAAGTCTCAAACGGAGGGTAAACCAAAATGAAAGGGCTGGAAACTACCAAGCCCTTATGAGCAGTGCCTTAGAGAGCTGGGGATGTTTAGCCTGGAGAAGAGAAGGTTAAGAGGTGATAGATGCCTTGTTTAAATATTTGAAGGGATGTCATACTGGAAGATGGAGAAGCAGAAGCTTGTTTTCTGACTCTGCTCAAATTGCTGCTGATTATATGATTTGGTGGGAGATGGAGAGAATAGGACACACAGCAACGTGATGCAAACTACAAGGAAAAGGGATTCAACTCAATATTAGGAAGTCTGTCTGAGGAAAAAGAGCTATTGTGACAATGGGAGATGCTGCCTTGGAATGTTGTGGACTTTCCTGATGTCTTCTGCATGGCAGGGAGTTGGTCGCTGGAGAGTTCTTGGGGTCTTTTCCGGCTCTATGACTCTATGACTCTCTAACTCCTTCATCCTTAAAAAAGAAATGGTGAGGTAGGTCAGGTTCAAATAGATTGGTTCCTAGAACACATAGGCCTGGTAACAGCACCAGGAAGCAACATCCTGGTGGTGACAGTGAGGGCTTGGGAACACACAGCAACCACATTGTCCCGAGCCCTAGTACATGCGGACGGTGGCCATTGCATGGCACCTACATGGGGGGGGAGATGAGTGTGGTGGGGCTAGTGATGATGTGGGGTCTGAGAAGCCCGCACATCTTCTGGAGGAATGGGCCATCATGAGGGCTAGCGTTGCAGACCTTATGATGGTGCAAAAAAAGGAGCCACTCTAGGCGACTCCTTTTTACTGCGCAGCGTGTACCACGCCATTTGGTTGCTGCAGTTTGTAACATAACACAGCACAGGGGGGATTTCTCCATCTGTCTGTCTTGGGCCTTTGTCTCTTTCATGGCTTTGTGAGATCTAGAACCCGAGATCCACCTTTAATCACTGCCTCGCAACTGACCTCGTCAGCTGCTTCAAATGCTGCTGATTATGTGATTGTGAGAGATGGAGAGAAAATAATGCCTTTCTAGTCTGCCGAGGTCAGAACTCTCACTGAAATCCTGTGTCCAGTTGTCTGGCATCACAATTCAAGAAAGATTGTGGAGCATGTCCAGAGGAGGGGAAACAACATGGTGGAAAGTCTGGAAACCACTAAAAACCCTGTGAGGCAGTGGCTTTAGGTAGGTTTTAGCCAGGAGAAGAAAAGGGTTTAAGAGTGGACATGATCGCTGTCTTTCTTTTAAATATTCTTGGAAGGGATGTCATGTAGAAGATGGAGCAAAGCTTGCTTATTGCTGCTCTAGATTCTTGGACATGTGCACTGGATTTAAAATTAAAGGAAAAGAGATTCACCTAAACATTAGAAACTTTTCTTCTGCCACTCCAAAAATTATGGAATAGTCCTCTGGAGGAGATTTAATGTTCATTAGCCTGATTGCTTTAAAAAGGCAGGCAAGACATAAATCTCTTCTGGCAGGCCTTCCCAAATAATATTGTAGAAGCAACTTTGTATTTAATCATGTCAACAAACATGTCCTAACTAACCACCTCTGGCCTTGTATTTTTTAATAACTGTTTTAATAACGTGCTAATAATTTAACTGTATTTTGTTGTGGATGGGAGGGTTTTGGGATACAAGGGTAAAAGTGACTATGTGCATTTTATGGATTGTTTTTACTGTTAGCTGCTTCAATCTTCTGGAGAAAGCATGATGGATGATGATGATGATGATAGATAATAATAATAATAATAATAATAATAATAATAGGAAAGAACTCTTCTACTGTAAGGCCTGTTTTTTAAAAATGGAATGGACTGGCCTCCAGAGGGCTGGTTGGCTCTCTTTGCTTGGTGGAGATTTTAAAGCAGAGGTGTTGGATGGAGATCTTGGCTGGAGTGCTGGTAGTTGTGTATTCCTGCATGGGCAGGAGGATGGACTACATGTGGTTCCTTCCAACTTCTAAGATTGTATGAAAACTGAACAGTGAGAAGAAAGTGGACTGCAAGAAAATTAACTCATTTGAAAAAGGGTGCGGGAGGAGAGTTCTGTGGGTATCATGGCCTGTAAAGGAGTATGAATAGGTCAAAATCAAATCAGCTTTGGACTTTCCTAGAAGCAAAATATTCTCAACTGAGATGAAATGACCCAGGAAAAAAGCAAATAATGTTCGGCAAAAGCTGAATGCAGCAAGAAAAAGAAGAAAAATGGCAGGTGGATGGTTGGATTGCCATCCACAAAAAAAATCCTCCAGTGGTCTGGACTTTGCAAGACCGAGCTGATCTTTTAGGAACAGTGGTCTTGTGGGGGTGTCTAATTTAAGTCAAAGCATAAATCAAATCCAACTCCATGACAAAATAACAACAAATGTTTTCTTTCCCCCACTGTCTCTCCCATGTTGTGTTTCCCTTCCCCTATCTCTTGAAGGCAAGCCCCTTGACTACAGAGCATGTCTGTCATTCTTGCAAATAAAGTTCTGCCTGGCACTAGGCCAGTGTGATGTAGTGGTGTTGAGCATCGGACTTCAACTCCAGAGACCAGGGTTTGATTCCTGCTTGGCCACAGAAAACCACATGGGTCACCTTGGGTCAGTGGACTTCTCAGGCCACCCTGGGTTTGCAAAGGCCTTGTGTAGGGCTGTGGGACAAACAACATGACTTGGGGGGGGGGTTCTCTCATTCATGGGGTCACCATCAGTTGAATCATAGAGGTTGGAAGAGACACTCAAGGAGGCATTTCAGTCAACCATTATTGCCATGCAGGGAAAAACACCATCAAAAACACTGTCGACAGATCCAAACCTCTGTTTAAAAACCTCCAAAGAAGGGGACTCCCCACTCTCCAATGCACTGACTTGCACTGACCAATAGCTCTTACTGCCTGGGAGTAGATATTCTTTCAGGTAAAAAAAGGAAACCCGTGTGCTTTTGCTTTTGCAGTTTCTCCCATTTTCCCATGGGTTCTGTGTCCCTAACTCCAGGGAATGTGCAGGGACGTAGCTAGGATTTTAGGGAAGGGGGGGATCTAGACTAAGTGCCACCATTATAATGGGGCTTGGGTGTGGCGGGCAGCAGCACACACCAATGTTATTTTCTAACGGAAGGGGGGTCCACCCCAAGAACCCCCTCCCCCTTGGCTACGTACGTCCTGGAATGTGGAGGGAGCACTGTCTGTGAAATAGGAAAAGGCAGAGAAGAGGAGAAGAGAGCTGCATTGGGAGGAAAGCAGGGGCTCTCCGCGAGGACTTGAACCCCATCCTGAAACAGGAGAGTGCCAACGCAACCACCAGCAGCGTTTTGATTTTTTTCTGGCAATTGCAAACAAGGAGAAAAAGCAAAACCTGAGAAAACACAGGAGTGTTCGTTGCAAGGAAAAAGAAAACTTGACAGAGTTTAAACAAGAACATTTGAATCGTAAAGTCTTCAAATGTTTCAGGTATTCACTTTTTGTTCAACTAAAAAAAGCCTAGTCTTCCCAAACTGTCAGGGGTGGCCGGGAAGTTGGATGTGACTGTGAGTAGAAACAGAATTAAAGAACTAGCAGCCTCCTCTTTCTTCTTCTTTCTTCTTTCTCATTATTTTTTGAGCACCTTGTATCGCCCCCAGGTGTTGTTTAGATTGCTACTCCCATCAGCCCTGTCAGCATTAGGTCAGGATATGGGATGTTGGAAACTTGCAGTTTTTGAAAAAATGACTGGAAGGCAAACTCACTGCCTAAGTTTTCCTTAGTCCCCCCTTCCATCTCAGATCTTCAGAGAGAGTTACTGCAAGAGGGAGATGGTGGGTGGTGGTTTTTGTTGTTGTTGTTGTTGTTGTTGTTGTTGTTGTGTGCCTTCAAGTCATTTCCAACTTATGGCGACCCAGGGTTCAATTCTCGCGCTTGGCTATGAAACTCACTGTGTGACCTCAGGGAAGTCACATGGCTCTCAGCTTCAGGGAGGGAAGGCAATGGCAAACCTCCTCTGAACAATTTGTGTCAAGGGAAAAAACCCTATGATAGGATGTCATAAGTCAGAAAAGACTTGAAGGCATTGCAACACACACAACACACACACGCACACACACGGCAAACCAATCATGGGGATTTTCAAAGGAGCTTTGCCATTGCCTTCCTTGTGAGGAAGAGAGCATGTGATTGCCAATGGTATGAGAATGCAATCTTGAAATATTTCATGCTGAATCAGAGGGGCTCAGCTGGATGAATACAAAAAGGAAGTCTGGGGATAGCTGAGTGCGTAGTCTTCTGATCCAGCTCCATCAGTTTTGTCCATGTTTCTCTCATCTTTTTCATTTTCCTTTCACTTCATACCAGAAATTGGAAAGTCTTGCGTGTTTACAAGTAATTCATTCTGTATTCCTTTTACAGTATTGGAAACTATGCCCATGTATGGGCACTTTCACACTAGCGTGTTTAAAGCCATATGAAGCACTTTACTTGCAAGGCTTCATCCCATGGAATCCTGGGATGCAGTTGAGGGAGAGAGGTCTTTCCCCTGAGAGACTCTTCTAGTGCTTGTGACAAAAACACAAAGCCCAGGATTCCAGAGGATGGGGACCACAGTAGTTAAAGCAAGAATCAGAGTGCTGATGAATTGCTGTAGCATGAAAGGAGCTCACATTAATCATCACAACAGGGCATTATTTGCATCAGCTGCAATGGTTGCTGTGTGGTGGAGTGGTGTTGAGTGTTGGACTACAACTCTGGAGGCCAGGGTTCAAATTCTTCCTGACCAAGGTGGAAACACGCTGGGGTGACCTTGGGCAAGTCACATTCTCTCAACCTCAGATGAAGACAAAAGCAAATTCGCCTCTGAAACAAACCTGCCAAGAAAAACCCCCATTGAGAGGCTTCAACGTATGATCACTATATATCAAATGACTTGAAAGCAGACAACAACATGGACATGTAAAGATGCCTTCTAATGCTCCTCAAAAGGAGTAATTAAGGCTCTATACAGCACTCAGATAAATAAAGCTTAATAATAGTTTAATAATTATAATCAGAAGAAAGCTTCTAAGAGGAGAGTGTCAGGAAAGAAGCCAAACTGCATCGTGAGCAGCAAAAATCCTAAGGGTTCTGTTTAAAGCCATTGCGTTAAAAAATTGATTTTACCTCGGTTGAAGCCACAGTCTAAGGTTCTTCATGGTGTTCCCTGTTGGCAGGCTACAATGCAGGTATCTATTAATAAAAAATACAAATAAAAATCATTAGTGGCTACTTGTATTAGACCAA
Organism: Sceloporus undulatus; assembly: GCF_019175285.1. NCBI lineage: Eukaryota > Metazoa > Chordata > Lepidosauria > Squamata > Phrynosomatidae > Sceloporus > Sceloporus undulatus. The sequence goes on along the minus strand of NC_056522.1, from coordinate 159,195,521 downwards.
ACGAAATTCACAGTTAGAATTGTTGCAAGCTTTTGAGCTCCATGGGCTTCTTCGAATCAGCAAGAAGTAAAGAGATATCCACTGGACTCAAAATGTAGACACTGGAAAATGTCTGTGCTGCCCTTCCCTTGATGATATAAGAAATAAAAAAGATAATTTTGATGTCTTTCCCGCCCTGCCTAAGCTCCAGGCTTGCTTCTTGGTAAGAATCCATCCTGGGTGTCCCCAGACTAGATGACTTCAGCAAGTTTGTATTGCTCTTGAAGCTTCTCCCAAAATGCGCAGTCCTAACTTACAAAAAATAAATTCAATGGAAAGCTGGCACATTTTGGATTATTTGTAGTGTCTTGCTTGTTTGAACTGGAGTGAAACCATCTTCTTCTTTCAGTTTCCCAGACTTGATTTCAGATTGGGCACCAGTCTCCTTCTGCTTCTTTCCAAAAACACTTTCTTCTCACAGTGGGCTACTTTTGTTTCCCTGAAATTATCCAGAAACAACAACACAAGATAACACAATGGTCATGAAGTTCTTAGTGCAACTAGTCTGTCATTCATGAGAATGTTAGTATTAATAATAGGAAGAAGAAGAGACAGAGGAGTTGAAATACAAAACCCCACTAACACCACCTTCCTAGAGAGATTGTCTTATCAGATAAAAGGAAAACCCATGTGCTTTTCTCTTGGAGTTTCTCCCACTTTTCCCATGGGGTCGATTGTCCTAACCCCAGGGAATGTGGAGAGAACCACTGGTCTGTGAAAGATGAAGGAAAGAAAAGACAGAAAGAGGAGAAAGAGAGCTGCTTTAGTGAGGATGGAAAGCAAAGGGTCTTCCGCAGGGACTTGAAACGTTCCTGGAAACCAGGAGTGCCAACCAACCAGATGCCTTTTGTTTTGTTTTCTGGCAAGATGCAACAAGGAGGAGGAAAAGGCAAAACCTGAGGAAGAAGAAGGGAGTGTTTTTCCTGAGAAAAAGAAAAACCTGACAGAGTGTAAAACAAGAACATAAAGCTGTCAATGTTTCAAGGGGTATGAATTCACTTTTTGGGCAAACCTGAAAAAGAGTCATGAAATTTGCAGAAACTCCTTCGTTATGGACATGCATTAACACTGCCTTTAAAGATAATATCCTAGAGATTTGGTTTTTGTTAGGGTATCTCTTCCTTAACATTATGTTGTGTGATATTTGTGTTGAGCCTTGCGTCGTAAAATAAAGAAAATATAACTTACCTACCTGAGCATCCAACCGCAATGGGGAATGGGGCTGGGATGAGTTGGATAAACGGTGGTGTGGATCTTTCTAGGAACTGCTATAACCCTAAAGAGGAGAGAAACCCCACACACAAACACACTAGGGATGCGTTCCCACTAGTGAAATAAAAGCGATCACAATCACCAATCGGTTAAAATGACCATTGGTCCAATTTGAAAAACGTTTCCCGTCGTAATGTGATTCGTTCTGTCATGACACAGTGAGGCAATTCAAAAACAAAAACAAGGCCCAGTTTTTCCTGACACTAGTTTTTCCCAGCATGCTTGTAGAAAGAATGCAATTCCGGAGCTGTTCATCAGGTGGAAAACGAGTTGGATCTAAATTGCATTAGTCTGGATGAGAGGGACATCGTAGAGGGGCTGGACAAGAGTGTCACCCCACCGCGCCTTCTCTTGCTTGCTTGAAATACGCCATTTGTTTAAGTCTAACAAACAACGTGCTTGGCTTTCGATTGTTCCTTTTCCCGTTGGAAATTCGCTTATAAGCTATCGATAGCAAATCCGGTGAAAGGAGGTGGGCATGGAATGTTGTCTATGTAATTTCTAGAGTTAAGGGCGACAATGTGGTCCTATTTGTGAGGGTGTGGAATTTTTTTAAGTTTTATATATGATTGATTCACATTTTTCAATATATGGCAAAAATAGATAAGATATCAGGACTCTCAATGGAAGAATTTTTTTTTTTTGTCTTTGGGAGAGCATTAATCTTGGGTGTCTACATTCGACGGCGCTGGGGAGGGGGCAAGGTTTTCATTTATAGACATAAAGCATATTATAGAAGGGTTTCAGGGGGTGTTAATGACAGTATATGTGATACAGGGGCTAATGGTGAAGATGGGCATAGGGGCCATTGTGATCAGCATTTGTATTTCCTACTGAAGAGAGGGCTTGAGGGGGGGAGCCAGGAGAAATGGTAAAAGTCAAGAATATCTATGATAAAGATGAATGAAGATAACCAGGAGAAAGAGAAATAAAAGGAGAATTGGCAAGGATCAAAATTAACTTGGTATAAGTTGGTATTCAATGGGAACATGGTCAAAAAATATGAGAAAAATATTGAGATATTAGAAGAATATACAAAATTTGAACATTTAATCAGGCAAAGTGATAGTATAGAAGCAAATGAAACTGTGAAAGGGTCCAAGTGAAATATGAACGTAGGAAACATGGGAGAGGACTTAGGCAACAAAAATAAACGTCCACGAATGGGGAAAATTTTGAATCCGCAATTTAAATGTTTATTCTATACGAATAAGGAGATTATGATAACATAAAATAGATATGAAGATGGTATTTAACCCAGTAAGGTTAATTATAGTAATCAGAATAATTCAGGGTATGTTGGAGAGGGTGGTCAAGAGATAGGCACTATATCAGATGTGGTGGGGTTGTAGAACCGTAAGAATTTGGCAAATCGTATTTGAAGAATAAAAGAAGACAAAAATTGATTTAGAAGTTTTGTCGCAAAGAATAGCTTTTACTATAGTTACAACTTCTTACACAGAAACTACTGCAACCCAATTATAAAGGATTTAATTACAAATTTATTGAAAGCGGCTAGATTGAAATGAGAGCAAAGAAAGCGGAAAGACCATGGAGATTTACAAATACAAAGATTGGTATAGGAGATATGGCAAATAGCAAATTAATTATAAGTAACAGTGGAATTAATTTGGAAAGAGGAAGAGCAAGAGAAATAATTTTTAAAGCAATATGTAACACATTTTGTACAAGGTTGAGTAAAAGAAGGAGGGTCCTTACCA
>NC_056522.1:159189648-159192464 GCF_019175285.1 Sceloporus undulatus | reverse complement strand
TATTATTATTATTATTATTATTATTATTATTATTATTATTATTATTAAACATTGATAGAATAACAGTTAGTTAAGCAAACCTTCTAAAGATGTGCTGTTAATAGTGTAACAGAATAGGATGTCTTAGCTATATTTAAAAACAGGCAGTAGAGGATAAGTATAAATTGCCAGGTCATGGTAAGGAGAAGTAAGCAGTGGATTTCACCAAGGATCCATAATCAGAATAAGATTAGCAAAAATGGAGATTAGAGGAGGTCCATGTTCCAAGGATCTTCACAGTTAAGAAAAACTACAAGTGCCAAAGTAGCAGAAGCTGACTTCACTGAACTTCTTCTGTCTGTTTCCAAATGGCAAAGCAATCTCTAGCCTATTTTAATTGAGCTCTCCTAGTCTTGTAAATACAGTAGTTCTGTAGGTTCACCTTATGGTCACCACATGTCTGAAATAACTTGAAGGAACATAACAGCTACCACCCAAAACAAAGAAAAAAATGTTGTGGAAATTTTATGATACTCTTGAGCTTTTTCCTTTGTGTCCTGTGAAACATCTCCCAACTTACAGGAGTTTTAAGCAAGCACCCTAGATGGGTGTGAGTGCCTGCCTCAAGAAACAAAGATCAGTCACTATCTTCATCCCTTTCCCTAATTTACTCTCTCTAAATCCCTGCCAGTATGAATCAGTATGATTAATGTGGGAGTAATTTCTACTTTGTATCTGTGATAATGCTTCCCAGTTTGCAGATCATTAACATTGCAGTGGTGGATAATACCCTGTTCACAAAATAGGTATGAAAACATCTGTAATATAATAAAGTGACTTGATTTAATGAGAACTTGGAAATGAAATGTCAACTAAGACACAGCAAAATATAATCTAAGGCAACCAAATACATGATTGCACATTAGATAGCTGACGAGTAAGACAATTGTTTTACAGCAATCTTCATTTCCTCTTGCAAGAAGTAGAAACTAACACACGCCTAAACTCAGCTTAGGTGTATGTGTGTGTAGGTGAAAATAACTAGAAATCTAAAGATGTTCTTTAGCTGTGCTTAAGTTTTCCAGCCTGTCCAGTGTAATTTGATCTTTTTCTTCAAATAGCAGTCCCTGATATTTTATCAAGACTATTTTGAACATTCCCTTCATTTTGGAATGCAGATTCCCATGTGACATGAAAGGAATCTGGTTGAGTCTTCCTTTTTTAGAACTCTTTTAGAACTATTAGAGCTCCTGAATCAAGAGAGTACGCCAACTTCACAAGACCTTTTGTCATTTTACTGCATGCAAGGGATGGGCAGAGATTGTGAGATCATTTTTCGCCCCCTGTGGCACCTCAAAAGTCCACACCTCAATCTTGGTTTGTTTGTTTTAGTTTTTGTTTCTTTTTCCCCCTGGTGGGAAAAACAAGTTTCCTGGATTTGGCATGTTGGCCAGCTTTAGGAGAAGACAGGAAGCAAAACATTCCTGATTTTAAAAATTCTTCTGGGCCTAAAACACGCCAATAGTTAAAAAGTTGGTGACATTGCCTCCCACACTAGGTGTTGGCACATTCCTAATTTAACATATTGAAAAAGAAAAGGCTGTGGGGCTTGGATATCTCAAATTTCCTTGGGGACCCCATGCAACCCATAGTTTTTACTTTGCATACCCTGCTGTATGTTAAGAGAAGATGAAATGTAGAATTGCTAACTTGGGTAGCAATGTATTTTTTCTTACAGTGCTTCTGCTCAAAATATTTACATAGTAATTTTGAAAACAAATCAATATGTATTATAAAGTTAGTGTCTTGATATTTGAGAATCCTCAACTGTTACATACTCTGATTTTCTTGTAGTTTAAAGTGCAGATTTGAAGCACATATAAAGGTGTATAACCCAAATCTGAATGGATTTAATCAGCATTATGAGTGTTGCTGTACTAGAGGAACAAGTTAGAATACCACTTCAGAAATTATTACACTCTTTACTTTTTTTCCAAATGTTTCCCCTTTCCCATCCCTATTGAGTTGTGCCGAAATCCCTCTATAATGTTTCTTAGAGAAGCACCCCATGTCTACTTGCAGAAGATTTCTGAGAGCAGTGGACTAGTTTTCCACAAATGCAGTCTTCTAGAATAGCATCAGACACAAAGTAACTATACCCTTCCTTTCTCCTTATCCTCTATAACACACCAAATAGAGGAAGGGAGGGCCTTGTAGTGACCACAGACCAGCTAGTAAGTCAAGGCAAAACCTTTGGAATCAGAAGTTTGGAAATTCACTAAATCAGCCTCAATACTGGCATAACTAGCACAATAATATAGAAGTCACCTAATTGAGTTAAGATGTTACATTAACATATTATAAACCTGTACTCAGGCAGATATGTGTCCTGAGTGAGGTAGATTATTTAAGAATACAACAAGCCCTGCTCTGTTCATAACCAACTGTGTAAACCATTGATGTTCAATTACAGAGGCTCGGGCTTCAGATATAATTGGACTTCACACACCTCTGTGTTTGTAACCATTGGACCATATTGGTGGGCCCTCAGGAAGTTGAAGTCAACAGCATCTGCACCCCTTTCCTCCCAATCCCAACCCTGAAAAAACCCCGATATATAAACCAGAATTGCAAACAGAAAACATGGGGCTTTTTTTCATCCTTGATGTATGCTTGTTTGGGCTAGTGTGTGCACTTTAGAGCATGTTCTAACCAGGGAATTACCTTCCATTGAGATATAGTACTGTACACATTTAGTTCCTTGGGAACGGTAATTGATTCATCAACACACCTGAACTTCTCCAAAAATCTTTTTTCCTGTATTTTGTATTTCATAT
>NC_056522.1:159171645-159189623 GCF_019175285.1 Sceloporus undulatus | reverse complement strand
TGCTTTTGCATTCCTTGAGGCTATGATGCGGAGCGTGTCACTTGCCCAAGATCATCCACTGGTTCATGAACCTGAAGGCAGGAATCCTAGTTCAAACCACTAACCACACTAGCTCTCAATCTCAGCTTTACAGGTCTTCTTAATTCTCTCTTGCCTGATGTAGTAGATGACTTTTTGCTTCCGACACAAGAGTCTTCTAAAAATGCCTTGACTCATTCATGTAGCACTTCTGTTCCATTTCGTCTATCTACTTATCTCCACTCTTAAAGGGTTAAGAACACTACAGTCTTTTTAAATTAAAACTATCACAACATAGATAAAATAGATGAAAACTTCATATAATTCAACCGAATAATGAAAATTCTAGGAAAGCACTGTACATTTATAGAGAAAGAAGGCAACGATCATTTAAATTACTTTCTTTGAGAGATTATTATAAACAGAAGAACACACACAGAAGCCTTGCTTATACAAACCATAAGTAAGGCTGAATTGATTAATGGATCAAGTTTTAGAAGGGAGGGGTTCATCATAGACAAAGGTGCTCCTTGATTATACTTAGCTGTACTCCACTCTTTTGGCTTTATATATCAAATAGAAATAGGTTCCAGGCTTACAACAAGGACAAAATACAGTTCCCTAAGTCTTAGGGTTCCTCCCCCTGCCACAATAGCCTTGGGGTTGAGACATGTATTGGCATGTTTCACTTGACCCAACACAAAACCAGTGACTACCAACTATAGGTTAGAAAGATCTTGTTAATTATGTTATTATATTGATAATTACGTATGTTGCAAGCCTTATTATGCCCAATATTACTTTTTAGAGCCTTGGAAGTATGCTTAACAAGCAGACTACAGATGACAGTAATAGAAACAAGTAATCTTGCTCTGTCCCAAATGAGCTTATGAACACTTGTCAATGACAATTCAGCATGAAACAGATTGTGGCAGTTATTTATGAAGCAACAATGAATTAAATCCCTTGCAACCACCATGGAAATGCTTGAAACTGGACTTGCATCGTTATACATTCAAATATAATAAGCCTTTAGAGATTACCATAAAGCAACGACACCTGACTTGTGGTTAAAAGTGTGGAAAATGACCAAAATGTTTAAAAGGCATTCATGGTTTGCATACCGATATGCACCTAATAGGTGAAATATGGAGTCTAATTATCCAACCAATATGAAGATTCAGTTTTTTTTAGACAAATAGATAGGATTAGTGGAGCTATTTACATGTTACTGTGGAAATCTGTTTTTTACTCAGTGTACATTTAGATGTTTAGTGTTCTGTAATGTGTTATGATATTTTAAAAAGTATTTTAAAAGAATAGAGAATGCTATTCATCTAATATGGGTTCACTTACCTGATCATCCAGTACTGCTTTTCTGATGTCACGATTCCATCATATACCAATCGTGAGGCCTCAATAAATTCATTTCATCCACTGGCTGGCAGGGTCAGAACTCAGTGCTTCTACAGCAGCTTCTATGTTCGTATAAAACCGTGGCTTACTGAAGAACATACAGGAAAAACAATTTAGAACCAAATACAAAAGAAAAGGATTTGCATTGACACTATACTGAAAATGCTTTCTTTTAGCTACATTGGTTGTATATTGTCCTCATTGAAAGCTATGTCTAAATTGGTTTAATTCATTTCCCAGAATAAACTGAATACTATGCTAAATCTATGGAGTAAGGATGGGAAACCTCTGCCTGCAAGCTGAATACTGCCCACCAGTCTCCCTGTCTTGGCTTTAAAATAGATAGTTTTAAGATGGATTTAAGAGAGATTTATGAAAGGGACATGCTTGCCTGCAGGAAGTGAAAAGGGATGTAAGACTAGCTATTCAATGCCTTCCACCTTGATGAATGTTCCTCAGTCAGTGCCTTCATTCTTTCTCCCTACCCTTCCCACTCCTAGTGAAGAAGGTGAGCAGAACAAAGGAGGCTCCCTGAATGAGGTGCAGCACCTTGACGAAAAGTGTCTGAATGATGCGTGTCTGGAGGCATAGTAGGATTACTTCTTTTTGTCATCTAACCCTGATTCCTCAACCTTGCCCTAAAGGTTGCACGCTTAGCTGGATTAATGTTGGTTAGTATATCCTTTTTTTTTGGCATGCACATCATGAGGTTTCTGCTGAGGTACTATGGCTTATAAATACAGTATGTTACTCAGACTACACCAGGTGTTAAAAGTAGTGCAAGAAGATTGTAAGCATGCCAATGCAAACAGATGCAGATTAGTTACAGGGTAGGATGAATATGCAGCTCAGGGAGGAAATCTAACACCTTAAAGACACAAGGAATGAAGGGCACAATGAAATCAGTGGTTCTAAATTAAGGGCAACTTTCTAATTATTAAAGATAACAGTTTACCTCCATTGCATTTTAAATTATGATTAGGGTAGTTTTAAATGATGCATTAATGTCAATCCCCCCGATATGAGTAAGAAAGAGTAAAACTAGGCCTTGTATTGTGGCAAAATGTGCTAACCAAGCACCAAGAAAATTTTATCAACATAGCAATCCGATTAGAATTTGCATCAGACAATCAGAATAACTAGAGCTTGTGTGGTTTGTGAGAGCTAGTGTGGTCAGTGGCTTGAGTATGGATTATGAAGGTGGAGGCCAATCACAGTATGAGCCTCAGGGGAAGATAAAGGCACAAAAATCTCTGAATCAATCTCACCAAGAAAACCCCTTGGCAGATTAGCCTTGGGTCATCCTAAATTAAAATGACTTGAAGGGCCCCCCTAAATTGGAAACGACTTGAAGGCATACACAAACAACCATGATGCTATAATGAATGGTGTATTACCTCCCGGGCAAAGGCATTAGATAGCTCCACGAGCCCAAGATCAGCTGAATTTAGCGACAGAGGCACATATCACAGAATCTTCCACTCCCACTTGACAGCACCACTTTTTTGGGGGGTGGGGGGAGAATCAAGTTCTGTACTGAGACAGAGGAAGCAGTGGCCCTATTCTCTTACTTGCTTATGTATGTATTTTTCAGGGTAATACAGTCACACCAGAATCAGTACTGCCTGCAAGCACTGAGGGAAGCACTGAGTAGGGGATTTAGTACGAAGTGTAAAGGTTAAATAATTCACTTGTAGAAATGAAAATCCCTTTAGTAGCAAGGTTTTATGTTCTTTAAAATGTTGAATTAAATACTGCAGTGTTACAAATATAAAACAACAACCTTTGAAAAGAGAAAGATGCATCTCAGTTCATTTAAGCGTAGTCCATCATTAACACAAAACAGTGGATATTTTAGTGCTTAGGAATTTAACAGTCCTAGGACAGAACAAAATATTTATGGAACAGAGTAGCGATTACAATTTGCAAATTTAGCTAATTAGGTAATTTACAATTTATAATTTGCTAATTCATCATAATACCTAATAAAGAAAGCAACCACTAAGGAAGCCTGCAGAAAACAGGAGTTGGCAACTTCATTTTGGGGGCCAATGTTTTGCCCCTTGGAACCTTTGAGGACTGTACAGACTGCCAGCCAGTTTAGTGGTTTGAGTGTAGGACTAGACTCTAATCAGAGTTCAATTCCTGCTCCACCATGGAAACCCAATGGATGAACTTAGGCAAGTCGTACACTCTTACCCAATACTTTCTGTGATACTCTCACCTTAGAGTACCATAGTCAGAACGACTTGAGGCACACAACAAGAAACACAAAACAGAAAACAGTCAGAGGCCAGTTGGGTTGAAACACCAAGAGTGATGTTAGTGGAGATACTCCCCAAAACTATTTAACAGGTGAACTATTGGATTCCAGAGGGAGCAATTTATCTTTTATTGGCCAGAAAAAAGGTCAGTCTAGGGAGTTTGAGAAAGTCAGCCCTGACATAAACTAAGCAGTGAAGCAGGTGAACCAGACTCATTCCAAGGCCAGACACATCCATGCAACTTTACTTAGTGGCCTTCAACACCTAGTGCCTTCTAAGATTACAGGAGCAGGTTGTCTGCTTTTGCAGCAGACCCTTCTTGTCACTCCATCCCTTTCAACTTCCAAGTCTGCTTTAAGTTCCCCAACATTCAGAGCAGATTTTGGAAAGCTGCACTTGGACAAGCAATTGTTCCTTTGGTAGATCCAATTCTCTCAATGGACACAAGTGGATTTCTTCAATGTCCTGTGCAAGATAATATTAAACCTGTAAGTACCCAATCAAATGCCTGCTGAAACAGTTTGCCTCACCTGTGTTTGACAGCAGCTTTGTTGCTTCCAAAACCTTTTCTGTGTATACCCAGGTCATAATTATCCATCTCAGACGTGACTACATGAATTACTCTTGCTGCACGACCACGAATTGCACCAGCAGTGCGATCTAAACCATCAACATCTTTTTCTTGGAGAGCAATGACACATTTGTTTACATCTTCTAAATATGATTCTCTGGTGGTAAAAAAGAAAGAAGGTAACTTTTTGCCCAGAATCTGTGTAAATTAATACAAGCAATTATTAAGGAAACAAAATCAGATTACTACTAACACAACAGCCAGCATGGTATAGTGCTTGAGCATGGATTATGACTGTGGAAACCAGAGTTCACATTTCCTGACTCTTTTATGGAAATCTACTGGGGGACCTTGGGCAAGTTACACTCCCCCAGAAGGCAAAGGCAAAACCTCTATACAAACGTTACCAAGCAAATTTCATGATAGGTTTGCCTTAGGGTCATCACTGATCTGAAGCTATACAACAACAACAACAAACTAGATTAAGTTAGTTAAGACTACAGTGGACCCTTGTTATACGCTGGGGTTTGGTCCAAGATCTCCTATGGATAACAAAATCCATGGATGCTCAAGTCCCACTAAATATAATGACACAGCAAAATGGTTTCCTTATAAAAAATTGTAATCAAGGTTTGTTATTTGAAATTTTATGTTTTTGAACTTTTTCAAACTGTGGATGCTTGAATCCATGTATAAGACATCTGTGTATAAGAAGGGCCGACTGTATTAAGAAACAGGAATGACATTACTGCCCAATAAGAACAACATAGTGTTAAAGAGACATTTTATCTCAATTTTTATTGCAATCAAAGGTAACAATTCAGCAGTTGAAAATGAATTTTATTTAAGGTGGGTATGGACTAAGGTGTTTCCCAGTCAATGTTCTAAAATTCTGTATAGTCTGATGTTGCAGCAAATCAAGAACAGCAAGGAAATCAAAGACACTTAACAATTTGATTGTTACACAATCTTATTTCCTTACTGCACTATTCACTCAGAAATCTGAAGAATGTATATGTCCTAGAAAGATGAAGATGCTGACGTTTCTATGCCAAGTTGACCTATAGTCCAGTATATATGGTAAATTTCATTCAGTTATCCAAGTTTCAACCTCTTCCTTTGTCCTCTGTTGTTCGCATCCCCCGTCTCAGAAACTTCCCTGGCCTCACAAAAGGATAAACTCTTCCCACCTGTAGCCTACAAAAGTCTTTTTTTTCAGCCTCATCTTTTCTGGTCACAAACATCCCTGCCACATTTTTAAAGTGGAAAGACATGGAGCGCTCCTGCTAAAATAACAGAATTCATTACTGAAGGAATGAGAGCCTTACAGGAAGAAGAACATTCCCCTCTATAGACCCAGGTAATTAAGGCTATAAGCCTATGCAGGTAATAAAATATTATAAGCACCACTTAACACACTAGGTTTGCAATTTTATATGTACATCAGAGCATCTGTTTCCTTCTCCTGGCAAGGGCAGGGAGAGGGTGAATTGCTCCAAATGCATGGATGCATTATGTTACCTTTACTATCATCCCTCCCACAAATACAACAACTCTTGTACTTGTTTGTCTGCTGAGTACTTCCTAGAATTAGAAGTGAAAATTCCAACAACCTGAACTGCATGGAGGTTTGCAGGGAAATATGCCCACTTTGGGACACCATGTCAGACATCACCTTGACATCACACCTGATATTCCCATCTAGCTAGCACAGTTACCACATTGAAGTCATGAGCTATCCGAATAAGGATCCCATAGCTTGTTTGCCAAAAGAAAAAAAAACATGATCAGTAGAATCATATAATCATAGGAAGGAGAGTGGAAGGGTGAAAGAGCTATCTTCCTGCCATGGGAAGACAACTAAAATGCCCCAAAGATATGCCTATCCAACCTCTGTTTAGAGACTTCCAAAGAAGAGAAGATGCAAAAAGAGATGAAAGGATCAAGAAGATGATATGAAGATTTCTTCATTCAAAGAAAGAATCATTTGAAGATGATCACAATTTTAGAAGAGGTGTAGAAGTTCCACTCATGGCACTTGGGAGAAAAAAATCATCAGCAACCAATAGTATACCGTGGGGGTGGGGCATTACACAACACACGCCCTGACACATGGCTGGAGCCCACTGACCGAAGAGCCAGCACAAAAGAGCGGCCACAAAAGCTCTTCCTTGACCGGCAGCTGGATTGAGGCCATGGTTGCAGCCCTGATTGGGCCAGGCATGAACCCTAGCTGTGACCTGCATGATTTGTGCTGGCGTTAACTGCACACTGCTCTTTCGGGCCCATCTGCATAACCCCTTCTTAGACAACATGGGGACATTTTGGACTTTGGAGTATTTCAGATTTTGGAATTACCGATAGGGATACTCAGTTATAGGAGAAAATCAAGTCACTAAAAATTTGCTGCAGATGAGTTCTATAGATACCTTGACTGCCTAAAAAAGACAAATAATAGGTTCTAGAGCAAATTAAGCCTGACATAAGTGAAAACTGTCATACTGTGGGCATGTCATTAAGAAACATGACCTTAAAGAAAAGACAAAAAGTAAAGCAGAAGGCAGTAGGAAAAGAGGAAGACCACATTACAGATGGATAAACTCAATCAAGGAAGCCACAACCCTGAGTCTGCAAGCCTTGAGCTGATGATTAGGCTAGTTGAGTTGATGACAGGTTCACTTGGAGGTCTCTTATTCATAGGTTCACCATAATTCAAAGCTGATGAAGCAACAATTAACAACAATGAAGAAGACTCCATTATTCTCCAAGGCAGTCTAATCCACTGTCAAACAGATTTTACAATCAGTATTTTTTTACTAATGTTTAGGTAGGATCTCTTTTCTTGCACTTTGAACCCACTGGTTCAAATTCTAGAAAACAAACTCACTCTTATCTTCTACCTGACATCCTTTTGGATATTTAAAGACAGCTCTCAAACCATTTTTCTCAAGCTCAACCTGATGCTTAGCATGCTTGCTGCCATGAGCAAGTAACAGGAATGCACACAATAATGCTACTTACTGCAGTGATGGTATGCATGGTTTTTCCCTACATGAAAATAGCTACAAGGAAATTTCTACACAGAAAAACTAGTGTGAAGTAGCTTTAAACAGCTGCCATTCTTTATTAGATCTGTCAATGCAAGGGGGTAATTAGTTCAGATCCTCTTGGCCATCTCTCAAAAAGCACATCACTTGGTTTGAAAAATTTCCAGCTAGGATGCTTAGGGCATCCATAATAATGCACAAGGTTTCCCATATCTTGTCATGTACCATTAACTTGGATCAAACAAAGTCAATGTTATTCAACTCCTATACAGCAGACAAAAGTCCGAATTGAGCACAGCACTAAAATCTTCATGAAATATGATGTTTGGCCCCATGTGGAATGACTAGAAGGGTAGATGAACTCCACAGAGAAGTGGAGAAAGTGACAAATCCAAATGAAAGGGCTACAAATCAGCCCTCCTCCCTGGCTGGTGTTGTGAAATTGAATCCCCATCAGGCAGGGCATTCTACCAAGCTTGCAGACCTCCTCTTGACTCTGTCCCCTTCTCAGTAATGAGACCCCAGCCTGCTATGCTTCTGTGATGGGCAATGTGGATGAAAAGTCTTAATGCTTAAACTCCTCAAAAAGCAGTCCTTCTCCATTTTGCTTTATTGTGTGGTGGACAACTGTAGAGGTGGAAGGGACCAATTTTCACTCCAGTGGGTCATATTGGTGCATAAAATCCTATAGGCCCCCTAATTTTTTCCTCAAACGCTATTACTTTCCCACCAAAGTGGAACCTATTTATCTACTTGCATTTGCATCCTTTCCAAAGATTGGGAAAAAGGATTGGGAGAAGCTGGGACTAGTGACAGGAGCTCCTCCCATCATGTAGTACCTGGGCCTCGAATTGCCAACCTTCTGATCTTATGATTATCAGAACTGGCGTCTTTAACCACTATGCAACCACTTCCCTAAAAAATCCAAAATCTTCAAACCACCATAAAACTATTGCAAAAAGTCACTTTGTTTCATTATCAGCCTTTTTTCTGGCTTCTGGGTTTCTGTTCAAGATAGGTGGAGATAGAGAGCAAAGCTGATGTATTTTGGAGTGGTTTTGAGCCATTTATGAGTTGGGGGCAAAATAAATAAAAATAAATCAAAATACCTGGACTTTTTAAAAACAAACAAACCTGGATCTCCATTCTCTGTTGAAAACCAAACTAAACATACATAAAAACTCTCTGTATACTTACCTTTTAAAAGTCAACTCAAGGACTATACTGAGCAGTGTGTGTCTGTGTGTGCATTTTTACAACCATCCTAGCTGTAAAGGCAGAAAAGCACCAAAAAAGTGGGCAAAAGCTTATAAACACCAATGTAAGTTTGCTGAGTGACTTTTCCACAATGCTTCATTGCCCTTCTTCATCATGATATCTCTACCCATGTGACAAGTGGGGAAAGGGCCTGCAATTTAGCCTCACTTGCAAAATTAAGCTCTTCTTCTTTCCTCTCTTTTTTAAAAGAAAAGCAAGTATTAAAGCCACCTGCACACATTCAAGTTGTACATCCAGCTTTCCATATTGGCAGGCTAACCATCTGAAGATTGGAGCATCTGCGATGGCCCCACCCCATTACTGTCAACAGCAGCATGTGCATGCAGCCCTACCAAGATAACCATGTGCACGTTATTGTTTATTGATGTTAAATGGGACTTGAGACTGCAATTTTTTTTGTTATCTGCGGGGGGTGGGATGGTCCAGAACTGATCATCCACTGATATTGAGGGCTGACTGTATTTAGTTTTCATAGTTAGTAGTTTCATGGTGGTTCTATCTGCCATGATTGGGTGAAGTTGAAGAGACAGTTAAAGAAAAGTGAGTGACCTCATGCACGTGAGATTCACAACAGAAGAAAAATCTGCACTCCTGGCCGCTAGTCTACAAATAGGCCTGTGGGATCTAGGGGACAGAAGCTTAAAGTTCTGCACACCATTAAAATTTTGGGATATCACTGATCACTGATACTTCTTATGTGAGCCTTATTATTATCTACAAAGATAGAACACTCAACCTTGATTAGAAGATTTGTGATTAATAAAACGCCTTGCTGAAAATGCATATTCTAAAGAGGCTGTGAGGAGGTGTGGTCCATAGATTGCGTTACCATGGGACACAACAAAGCTCCCAGACATCCACAATGTCAAATTTTGGAGTGTATGTTAAAAAAAAAAACAAATCCCATAGCTGACAATAACCTAAACCAACCCAAATGTAACAGTTTGGCCCTCAGTACTTCTCATAATCCCTTGAAACCTGGACATTTTTCATATGCAAGGTAAAACTTCAAGAGATGTCACATCATTTCTGCATGTACTGCCAAAGCTTGTTGTGGAATCCAGGGGCAAAAATTTTCCCTGCTGCAGGTGTCTATTTTCATTCTTGAATGGCTTAAACAAGCAATCCCGTTACAGTTTGTCTAAAGCCCTCATGTGATAGCTCACATTCAGGAATATCTAAGACTCAAAGTTCTTTCTGCGTTATGACTTTCTGATCCTCTGCCTTTACTGCAGTTTTGTTCTAAAGCCTGGCCTAACCTTTTGTAAATAATTTTTATCTGCATATCTCTCTTCAAAAATTTACACACACACACACACACAATTACTATTAGCATTTTTAAAAACACATATGCATTCACAGCATATATGCAAGATTAGTTGTTGATTTCTAGTCAACTTCCCAATGCCACAGTTATAAAAAAGTCTTTCTATATTTGTTGCTGAAATGGTTCTAGCTGAAAATGCTACAGAGTCATGCCCTGCATCTGCTATAAACTGAAGAGCCCTCTGAATAGTTATTAATGCCTTAAATAATGACTGCATATTCAGCTCTTGTACTTCCAAAAACCATCGTTCCTGGAAATATAGAACCAGCTACCAAGGAACTTATTGCTAAAGTGGGAGACTCATGAGATCTTTTAACCACAGATTCAAGCCTATGCTTGTTAACATCCTTCAGAACTGTTTTACTCTGTTTTGAGACTCCCGCATGAGAAATATGTGATGAAATAGAACCATCCACCAGTGGTATTTTTAAACATTTTATATCCTCTTTTCTAAATGCATTAACCCACAGAGTAAAACTCTGAAGCCTTCTTGTATTCAAGAGAGACTCAAAATCTAAATTAATTAATTATTTAAAACATTTCTGGCAATGGGAATTCCATGCCTGGTGGTACTGCTTTCCACATGACAGATGCCATCTTATTATCACTATCTGTCTTACCTCTTTCCTGATGTGCAACTCCCTTATCATCTAATATTAGTTAGTATTTGCAACTTTCTCAACATATTTTTAATTTCTATGCATCAAATCATCTAGTTGAAAATATTTCACTTTCAGACTGATAAGCTATGTTCCTCAGATACATCCTCTCTTTGCTCATCAGATATGTAAGACCTTCGATTCTGAGGCTTCTATGTCTTCTTCAATGTGCTTTGATTTTCTAGAACACTACCTGCCTGCAAGAACACTAACTACCTGCTCTTTTCATTTTGACTCAGTACTTTCCACAACTTTGTTTGTTTACTTTATCTCCCTTAACTACAACAGGCCCTCCACATTTATGGGGGTTAGGGGCACAATACCCCTGCAAATGTGTAAAAACCACAAATAACTCCCCGCAAGCCAGTTAAAGGAATGGGTGGGTGGGGCAAGAAAAGCAGGAGCTCACGCGTGGTCTCTTCTTCCCCTGCCCTCTCGTCCCTTTAACTGGCTCCCCATCCCTTTCTTAGGTGGATGTTTCCCCAGGCAGCTATCCTTCCTAGAAAGGTGAGGAGGATTGATCCCCCCTCCCCCCTCCACCCCTTTCCAGGATGGATAGCTGCCTGGGGGAAAGGCTACTATTTGGCTGGGAAAGGGTGAGGTTGGTGCACACACCTTTCCTGGCTGCTTCCTCCCTCCTGAGCTTTTTCCCCATGGGAGTGACATGCCGCTGGCCCTGACCTCGCGAATAATCAAAACTGCAAGTGTCAAGCTGCGAATGTCCAGGGACAATTGTACTTTATATTGTATTTGTGAATTACCTTTGCCACTTAATTGCATATTTATGTTGTGACAGGAATAATTCCTTTAACTCTGGTTTTTGAAACAATTCATCCATCCCATTTGATTCCCGTGGTTCCCAACCTTCCTAATGCCCGGCCCTTTAATACGTTCCTCATGTTGTGGTGACCCAAACCCATGAAATTATTTTCATGCTACTTCATAACTGTAATTAAATAGATGTTTTCCAATGGTCTTAGGCGGACCCCCATGAAGGGTCATCTGACCCCCAAAGGGGTCCTGACCCCACGGTTGGGAACCACTGGATTAAACCAATTCATTGAACTGAAAGGCATGAAAGATCCTTCCACAGGAGATACTGCATTCTGTTAACGACCTATTTATTTCTCATTAACTGATTCTCTATTATCGGCTGTACAACAGAAATCTTTTTCTATTGAGATTGCATCTCTGTTGATATTAACTGGCTCATGAATCTAACCTGTATTCTCTGTCACTGCATGGTTATATAATGTAAAAAGGTGGGACATGACTCCCTGGCTTTTAAGTTGTCCTGAATCAGCCTGTTTTCATTGTTTCTCACAAACATGTCAGTCAAGATATCTGTGCTTCACTCCCAAACTTGCTGCTCAGACCCACCTCTCTGGTTTGGAATGCCCGTTTCCAAAATTCTGGCCTGAAGCAAAAGTTGGGCAATTTTGCCGCTCTCTTCTTTTGAGTTCCAGTTCCTTTTGAAAAGCTAACTCAACTGTTGTCTCATCTTTCTGTTTTATAAGTTTTTTCCGCTTTCTTTAATGCATGTGGGTACCCTGCCTGGCCTCCCACTTTTGTGGTATTTAGTTTTGCAGGCTTTTAAAAGTGCCTTGTGAATCACTTTCGTTTTTAAAAATATTTTTCTATGGCTTTTTTCACTCGACCCCACAGAGACATTCTTTCACAGTCAAATGGTTATTTCCATTACATTTTGTTTCTCCGGCAGAAATCTACGGGGGGTGGGTCAGCATGTGGATTTTTAGTTGTGGTCTCAACTTTGCCATACCTGATCTTTTCTTCTGTCTTCCAAGGTCCAAAACACACTGCAGAAAAACCAGTTTTGAGACTGTTTTCAGTGCTCTGCTCAATGCTAGGGAATTCTGGGAACTGTAGTTTTGTGAGAAATTTAGCCTCTCTGTCAGAGAGCTCTGGGACCATAATAAACTACAGTTCCCAGGATTCCCTAGCACTGAGCCAGGCAATTAAAGTGGTCTTCAACTGGATTGTTTCTGCGTGTTGGAACTTGTTAATCTTAACCTTTATCCATCAGTTAGCAAAACTATATTCTTTCTTGCTTTTCCATGACGACAGAAAAGAGAAGGGAAGGGAAGGAGAGGAGGAGGGGGTGCAGGAGGAAGAAGAATGAAAGCAGCGCTAGCCAAGGGGAAAGAGGAAGAGGAAGATGAGAGGAGGAGGGACGAAGGAAAACACAGCCGGTTAAGCCAGTCGAGGAGAAAAAAAAAGGAAGGAGGAAGAGGAAGGAAGGAGAGGGGGAGGAAGGAAAAATGGGGGAAAGAGAAGAAAAAAGGGCTCCGTAACGTGTCGGTCCACGAACAGAAGGAAGAGTCGGAGGAGGAGGCAGTCCCCCACCATGGTGAGAAGGTCTTCGGGAGCCGTGGTGTGTGTGCAAATCCTATTATTTTTATGGTGGTATGGCCGCACCACCATTGAGTACTATGCGACTTGAGCCCCAGCAATTTTACTTCTGTGGGGTGGTGGTGGTTCTGGATGGATCCCCTGTGGACTGAAGGCCCTCCATTGTATAAACCAAATGAAGATAAGGAGCTGTAACTTCTAAAATGTCAGCTATGCCAGCCTATCACTGCAGGTAATAAGCAAGAAAACAAGCCTTTCACAGATTCTCAAAAGACCACATCAGTGTCTGCAAAAAATAAAGTTCAATATGAAAGAAGTCTTAGTAAAACCGTCCCATTACTGTACTGCCAAGAAATCATCAATTGAAGTGATGTCATCCACAGCATCTGTCAGTACACGTACTTGCTTTTCCCATTGTTCTTTAAACATTCCATGTTTTCTTGAATAGCGCTTTGTGGTTTGGCAGCCAAAGCCATGCTGCATTAATTACGTAATGCAAGCAAAATTCATACCCTATTTGTGATTTACCAATCTGGAAGTATAGCTACTTTTAATGCACTAATTCTATTAGACTAACTAGCCACTTATTAGTAATCCCACTCTGGGGTGGAGTGTAACGGGTCTCACAGTGCATTTGGCTAAAAAGCTTGACAGAGTTAGCTCAAGGCAAGTTAAAACTGCAACTGTGAAAGTACAGTCCTCCCTCGTTCTCACGGTTTTTGAAAATCGCATCCCCTGCATATGTGTGAGAGACGAACAGAGGGAGAATGAATGGAGTGCCCATCTAGATCAAGCCAATGGCTTGAATATACATGAAACTCCCATTTTTGCGAGGGGATCCGTAACGGTTCCCCACCAAAAGAGGGACAACTGTGTATCATGATTTGTTTATTAAATTTATATCCCATGTTTTCACCTATGGTTTTCAGCTGGCCAAAAATAAATCAAAATGCAACATAGTTTTTTAAAAGCCTTTAAGAAAAGTGATAGAACACAATAAATCCAATAAAGGCGTTCACAACTAAAACAACCTATTTGCAGATCTGCGTAAAGACACACCAGCTTGGAAAAGCTTCGTCTTTCTTCCTGATAGCCTGATCGTCTCTTAAGGTTCTGCCATGTCCAGAGGTTGGCCAAGCTTCTTCCAGGATTTGAAAACTTCGGTCTGCTCATATGAATAGCTAATTTCAAAGGCAGACAGACAATACCATGTCCAACACATGAAATGATGGAATTCATGTCATAGATGTTGGAGACAATAATTCTAGGATGGCCTGTTTGATGCTCTAGTCTAACTGCAAAAGTATTCTTGGCATTGTTGAACTTAAGCACTGTTTGTTAAAAATGAGCAAATCCAGGGATGAATCCATGATATATAAACACTGAACTTGACAGGTTGAATCTATTCCCTCATCTGCTTTTCAGCTCTGACCAGGGAAATACTGTTGTAAGTTTCAATGTGTTCATCAATCACCATCAAAGTAGACTTTTAACAGCTTTCTTGGATTTAAATATGAAAGGAAAATAATGGAGTATTAGCAGTGTATTATTAAACTGAACCCCAAACCTCAGATGACCCTTCTGACACATACATGCTGGCTCTGCTGGCTAGTGCTATCAGGAGTTGCCGTCTAACAACATTTGGAAAGTAACACATCCTCATCCCTATACTAAAGAGTCAAGACAGAAGTTTTTAAAAACTGTTGAAGCATTTATCCTGACAATCTCTCCCGAAACATTATGAATTGTTAATAGCTTTAAGCTTGTTATACTTTTAAGCAAGACGACAATTCAAGTTGCATGTGGCTTTTAATGAAAACGTGTCGTCTTGTATATTTCTTATTAAGAAACGACTGACAGAAGTGATGTGTAACGGATATCTGACAACAAAACCTCTGTAGTATTAACAACTAATACAGCCACTAAGTGTGCCTCCACTTTATGTTATATCAAAACATAAAATTATCTCCATAAACCATCTAGAAAACTGACATCACTGACTCAACAGGGAAATAGTACTGTTGGATTAAAAGAAGTTATATATGTTCTCCACATTTCACATAAAAGTAATACAGACTGTATGCATCCAACATATAATTTACCTGAGGACAAAGCGCTTCAAGCTGGCTTGCTGACATGTGCACTATTTAACACCCTCTTCCTTATTGAGATAGAACAGGCCAAATTGGCAACCTGTACACAGAAATGAAAGGTATTTTAGGAAGCTACACTTGTTTGTATGAAACTGCTTCTGGAATCAAAGCTGCCTTCTTCAGTTTTCTATGTTCCAATCACTTTCACAGGGAAACAATTACAGTTCACATACTTTTATAATAGTGATAACAACTGCCAAGGCAATTTTACAAAAGGAATAACATTTAGGAGTTAGGAACATACAAGCTTGTATTTATAGTAACCATGGGCAACCGCTAATGCTCCGAGAGCTCAAGTATTTTCTTAGACATGTATTAGTTTGGACTAATATACTAAGTAAAATAACTTAGAAGAAAATGATTACCCTCTTAAAAAAACAATGTTATTTTTTTATTCCGATCATTATATTAGGGCCCATTCAAGTAGCTAGTGAAAGTAGTATATACATTTAGCAGGCTCACAGATTATCGAACGTTGCATTCAGATTCTAGCACAAAGTTTCATGTAATATTTGACTTCTTAAAAAAATATCTTATGTATGAATTTCCTCTACTCATGTGCAAACACTTTATTTACATTCCAGTTTTTACAGAATATATTGTTGCCAACTGGTGCCGAAGACGTTGACAACAGGCTCTTGTCTAGAGACAAGTCACTCTATTGCTTTCTGGGAGAGTAATGAAAAGGTCAACACAAAAGGATGTTATTTTAGTGAAAACATTCTAATTTTGGAACTTTGTCTCTGAAGAGGGATTCTAAATGTTTATAGTTATTAGCTGAAGGTGAGGACAGCTTGTTATTTAAAGCCTACATTTGTGCAGAGAAATATGTAAAATAGTAGAAAAAGACAAGAACACTGTGTTCTATCCCTTCAGAGTAGCAGAAAAATGCCTCCTTTTGACACACTTTCAAAAGAAGTCAAATTCGTCAGTACATACATTTTGTTTTACAAGCATAAGTATTGATGTTTCTCCCAATGGAAAACACAGATAACTAGCTCAGTTACCTAAGCGTTAATAATATACAGTACGTGTCAACTGAAACTCCATTAGCTTAAGAGTCTGAAATCAGGTGCCATCTTACACTTGTGGATGGTGAGAAGGTCTGAATGAAATTTGCCTTGCCTGGATTAAAAAAATACTCTTCTCAAGAGGCTAATGTTTTAATTAACGGAGAAAGAGAAAAAACAGAAACATTTGTCATAAATAAAGGGTGAGACAAGGATGTCCCCTTTCCCCACTACTATTTATAATCGTTAGAGTACTGTTACATATGATTAGAAAGAAAAAACAATTGAGGGAGTTAAGTGCGTAATGAAATGGAACGTTGGTCCTACCTGAGATACGTCCCTTTCCAGGCAGAGAAGGTCCGGTCATCCGACGTTGGGTAGCTCCGCCTGCATGGCTCCAGTAGGGACAGAAAACTCTAAAAACAAAAGGCCAGGGCCTGACCCCACCATCGGGGCGG
The DNA here is from genome assembly GCF_019175285.1 of Sceloporus undulatus. Lineage (NCBI taxonomy): Eukaryota > Metazoa > Chordata > Lepidosauria > Squamata > Phrynosomatidae > Sceloporus > Sceloporus undulatus. The sequence continues at coordinate 159,173,052 of NC_056522.1, read as the reverse complement.
AGGCGACCCCTAGCACTCCTCAGTCAATGTCAGCCTCTTGGAACATCTAGTGGTTAGAATAATAGGTATCAGGTGGGCTGGTCAGAAGGACCAAGAAAAACGAAATAGTCCAAGTTCTAGGTCGACCCACAATTAATCTGATCTCCAGGCGTCTGCAGGAAGAAAGGTGGGGAGGATGACCGGACCTTCTCTGCTGGAAAAGGGACGTATCTCAGGTAAGGGACAACGTTCCATTTCCCAGCAGAGAAGGGGGCGGTCATCCTGACGTTGGGATGTAAAAAAGCGCTGATCCCTAGGGTGGGCCTGCTGTCGCCTGGGGCCGGGGTGCTGTGGGGAACTATCTGTTGAAGGACTCGACGACCAAAGGCTCCTTGCTGATTGGAAGACGTCCACTTGTAATGCCTGATGAACGTGGACGGAGTTTTCCATGTGGGCGCCCTGCCGATCTCGGCGAGGGGGGCATTAGTGAGGAAAAGCCGCTGAGGGTGGCGGCGCTTCTGGTGGAATGGGCCGTGATGTCCTTAGGTGGAGGTAGGTCCAGAGTCTTGTAGCTTGTGATGTAACGACTGTTTGATCCACCGGAGAGCGTCGACTAGAACTTCTTGCCCCTGGATCTTGGTTGGAAGGAAACAAAGGAGCTCGGTTTTCTAAAGGTGCTGTCTCTTGAGGTAGAGCCTAATAGCTCGCGCACGTCTAAGGGTGTGCCACATCTTGTCGAGGTCGTTCGTCGGCCTGGGACAAAAAGGAAGGGCGAAACGATGTCCTGGGAAGAGTGGAAACTCGAGTTGACCTTGGGAATGAAGGTCGGATCTGGTCTCAGCAGAACTGAGTCGGGCCGGATGATGCAGAGCTCACTTCTCAATGACAGGCCCGATCTCGGAGACTCTTCGGGCAGATGTAAACTGCCGTTAGAAGAGAGTCTTGAGGTGAGGAAACTTTAGAGGAGGCCTCCCTCATCGGGCTCGAAGGGGTTGGATCGTCAAGGCTTTGAGAACTGTGTGGAGGAGGTCCCATGAGGGGAAGCGGTGTCTAGTCGGGGTGCTCTGTTGGAGACTCCCTTGAGCGCTTTGACGTGAGGGTGACGGGAGATCTTAGCCGCTTGGTCGTGCGGCAGGATGGAAGGTATCGCGGGCCACCTGTCTCTTTACTGTGTTAGGCCTGAGGCCGGTGTGGGATGCATCTGGGGGAACTGTAGGGAAGTGTGGAGACCGTGATCGGATGAAGTCTTTTTTTTGCGCTTACACCATCTCTTGAACGCTGTGAAGGTGTATTCGTAAATTTAATGGTCGATTGGCGTCTAGATGCCAGGATCGACTCTATCACCTCAGAGGAATAGCCGTATTTGGTTAGCATGTTCCTCTCAATTTCCAGGCGTGAAGCTGAAGCCAGGGTCGGGTTGGGTGGTAG